>NC_056730.1:1048894991-1049127491 GCF_019279795.1 Protopterus annectens
ATGCTTACCCTAATGGTAGACTTCAGAGGCAAAATGTAAAAAGACGTATCCAGAAAACTCTTGTAGATTCTACCCTTTTGACTAATTATCAGTAGTTTGTCTACATCCTAAAATTCCCCTAAACAAACCACACATTCATTAATAACCAAAAAAAATAAAATTATTACACTGCGCATGCAAAACACAGACACTCACAAAATGCCAAAGCACTCTAACCCACCTAAAACAATCTTCCAAACCCATATCTAAACTTATTTTTAAATATAAAAGTAAAACATGGAAAGCATCCTTCACTTAACTGTAAAAGAAAACAAGTAAACAAAAATAACTACAAATAGAAAACAATTAACACAGCCCTGGAAAACAAACCTGTCATCAAAAGCAGATCCTTAGAAATGAAATATTCAGTATATTGTTCACTGTTACAGTAATGATAGCATTTAGGATTTCTGACTTAGAAGACCCAGCCATCTTTAATTCTTGTTTGCTGCTATATGTGAAGAGGTCAGTGCAAGTTGATAAAGTCTTGTCATTTCATCAGAGTACAGATAAGTACCCTGTTACAGAAAAATCTCATCTCCTGTTCTTGCATGCCTAAACTCTTAGGAGAGTCAGAGACTATACATGTTAGAATATAAGGTCAATAACTATAGTTCATGTAGGAAGCAAATGTCCTTCAAAGACTTGCATAATTGGTATGTGTTTTGTTTGTGGGTGGAGCATGGCATTTCCTACTGTCTCTACTGTCTCTGTTGTGATGGGGGTCAATCAGGAAATCATCAATCAGACAGCCAAATCCATCCAGAACTACTTGATCTACAAAAGGTTGCATTTCTTTTTCAGGTCTGCAATGACATTGACCAAGTCTCCTGGAAGTTCATTCAAAAAAAACAAAATAAGTACTCTTGAGAGAAGAAATTCTAGGAGACCAATGGCATATCTTTGGAGTCTGAAGGCCACTCCTTGCTTGAGGGTATTGGGTTCATTGAGGCACTTTTGTAGACTCCAGTTCAGGTGACTATTTTGATCAAGCCATGTGCTGAGATGACAACACTTCCTTCTGAGATGAAACCCTCAATCAGTTGTTTGCCCAGATGCCTCTATATAGACTTCTAGTTCTTATGACTGTTTTGCCGATAACCAAGTGTGAGGGCAGTATTTATTTGGCTTTTGACTACAAGAATATCCGTGACTAATTGCTTATAGTTCTCTCCTACACCAAGAGACCTGCACGTTGGTCACCACTCCTAGAAGCAAGGCAAATGTTAGACATCAACTATCTTGCCTTGGCATTCACTAGGCAGGATCTCCTCTCATCCCTTCCAGGTCCACACTGATGATTTGATGATACTGGCTCTGAACATTGTATTATTTCTTAATAAGTTGTAGCCATCTTCAGATCAAACATGCAAGGTCCACGCTCATGATCTCATGATATTGGCTCTGGACATTGTATTTTTCCTTAATAACTTGTAGCCATCTTCAGATCAAACATACATTTCTGGGATCCCTACTCAAAAAAGAAGAAAAAAAAGAAGCATACCACTGACAGGAATGTGAGTTATCTGACTCAGGCACAGATGAACTGGTCTATGTCTTCCCCTCTTAGTTATAAATCAGAGGCTGAGGTCACCTTATCATCTGCTTCACTATCAGAAGATTTTTCACTTGGTGATATCCTCAATAGAAAGAAAAATCATTTTAAATGAGAGTTTAAGGATTTCTCAACTGTCTTATTAAAGGAAGAGAGAACTTCTGGGCTTCCCAGAGATAAAACCTTTAGCTAGTCCTATGATGATTGAAGCTTTGAAAGATGTATTTACTACTGCTCCTTTAGAGGCAGACACCTACCCCCTGCCCTTGGCAAGCCTGAACAAATATAGTCATGGATTCCTCCAGGTACCTGTACAAGAGCTGCACTGTTGATTCACTTGTGATGTTCGTGGATTCCAGCAAGATGTTTACTGGAACTCCAATCAAGAACCCATTTCCCAGTGATACTGAAATTAAGATACTTGACTACTTTGTAAAGAGAACCCTGTTTTAGTTGCTTAATTGCCAAACTCGTAAAGTATTGCAGTACTTTTCAGTCCCTATTGAGGACCAGTTCTGAAGAGATGGAGGACACAGCAGTATGTTAGACTAGGCAGCCTCATAGGCAAGCACACATTCTATCAAATATGGCTTTAATGCTGTGTACGTATCATGCAGGGTTTCAGCAATCATATCAGTCATTAGGAGATAAGCCTGGTTGAAACCCATGTACCCACCAGGTCATGTAAAACAGAACCCCTTAATGCAGCACTAGAAAGGGGGAGAATGCTTCTTTTTGGATCCCTTCAGGACAGGTGTTTTAGAACCTGGAAGAACAGGGGAAGATTATTCAGTCCATGAAACAGGTATTTCCCTCCTCTGCCCCTAAATATATGACCTTTCCACCAGAGGCACACCAAAAGTAAGCAACCTAAATGGAAGAAAAGCCAGTACAAGACAGATGGCAAGCTGACCAAAAGGGGTAAGCTTGAGTGCCCTTGGGCTAATGTTTTATTTATTTATTTACTTACATTTGTTTACCGGGAAATTCCAACTGGACACAGGTCCATTTTCTGCAGAGGGCTGGGGAGAAAAGCTCCACATCAGCAAAACAAGTAGCAATGTAATAGGTTCATAGATTAGTACTAGGCTAACTGCCCATGCGAGCCGCTTTAAGCCTAGCCAATTATCCCTTGTGAGACTCAAACCCTGCACCTTGTATTTGTAAGGCAAACACCTTAACCATTAGGCCACCCTCTGAATGAAGAAATAAAATCTGACGTAAACATGAACAGCAAGGATGTATGAAGAACCAACTGGGGTACATAAAAAGTAGCCAAACACATTAAAAAGGAATAATACATTTAGAAGTGACATTGTAAACATAAGATGACATAGAATGCTCAGTATTATAATATGTTGATAAGTATGTTTAGATAAATAATAAGAATAAACACTTGCACCTTTAAACTGTTTAGATTGACAATTATAGTTAATTACACTGACAGACATATAGCCTCACAAGGAAGCAGCTATTATTCAACAGAAATCATCCTTTTTCTACTTCTCAAAACTCATCCCAGCATCCTCACCAAATCTTCTCTTGTAACCCACATCCACCCCCAAATAAGAAGTCACCTAAACCTGTTTGGAAAAGAGTAGAAGAAAGTCCCTTAGGACAATAGGATCCTAAAAATTTTGGCATGGGGTGACAACATCCAGTTCATAAAAAGACAAAGGTTTTTGGACATTTCACAGCACCTTGAAAGCACATTGAGTACAATACTTGTTACAGTGCCCTCTTGACAGACAGCTATACAGAGACTACAAAAACAAGAAGAGGGCATAGGCTTCTACTTGGGGCTGTTTCTAGCCCCAAGAAAGATGGTCAGTGGTGGCCATTCTTGGACTAATCAAGCTGAATAAGTTCCTAAACATCCCAACATTCAGTATGCTAACTTTGCGGTCCCCTTTACCTCTACATTTTCACCAAGCCTTCATGATTACCATGGACCTGGAAAATGCTTACCTCCACATACCTATAGCCAAGTCACACAAGCAATACCTCAGATTCAAAGCAAGGGTTCTCACTTTACTTCCTTGCTCTTTTGCTTAATCACTGCATCCATGGTGTTAATGAAGTGTCTAGATACATAAATTGCTTCTTTCTGCTGAGCCAAGGGCATTCACAACTTCCCCTTGCTTGGACAGCTGTCTAATTCAGGCACCATCCCTAGAGGAGATACAGACAGCTTTACAGTTTATTCTTACCTGCTTCCAAACCTTAGGGACTCTTTATGACTACCAAAATCACTGCTATTACCCACATAATGCCACAAATAACTGGCATTAGTCTGCCCACAATCCAGGGTCGTTATACATCGAGGAGCCTAAAGAGAGCCACCAACATATGAAATGATGCAACTCATCTTGCAAACAGTCTGTTTATGAGCCTGCCACTGGGTAAAAGCTACTGCAGTATTCAATGCAGGACAACTAGATTCAAAGACAGTTTTTATCCAAAGGTGATCAGACTTCTTAATTCCAACATTAGGTCTGATCACTGACAGGTCTGGAAGTTGGGATTTCCTATTCACTGTGCAATATTATTTTATCTATTATTTATTAAGCACAATGACCCATTATAATTTATACTACTAACCCAGGTGCAATTTTTTTCTTCAGCTGCTACTGCTATGTGCCTGTTCACCCATAATGTGGTACATGTTTTATTTACAGTACTATTACTTGAACTTTGCTGCTAGATGTGTATTTTTAGTATCTTAACAAGTGTGTGTTTCTAGGAATATATGTCACTATATACTTAAGTGTAGAATTGATTTATAACACGGTGGTCATATTGTTATATGTTGTTTTAAATTATGTCTTTCTATGTATGTGACTTCTTTTTTGTCTAACCCATGATGAGCTGATTGCATGGAATCTCATTTAATTTACACTTGTGTAGATCTAAATGACAATAAAGTTACTTTTGACTTGACTTGACAGAAAACAAGTTTTTTCTCTGGGAGCCCTACTGACCACTACAAACCAGGGAGCATTGCTTATTTCAGTGAAGGTGCTATTTTCTGGCACAGATATTGTAGTTCTATACAATAAAATCAGATTACAGTAAGGGAGTTTCTCAGCACTAAGATGCATGACATTCTCAAACCTCATGATGTCCTTTGCAAGGCTTCATGTGAGGAAACTCCAGTGATATACAAGAAAGAGATGGTGCCAAAATGCCCCATCACCCTCTGTCCTGTAACTGGAAATAATTCTTATAATGGATAGAACAGGCGATCTTCAATCTGGGGGTTCCATTCAAGTGAGGGACAGACCCCAGGGAGATCGCTACTAGTGACATAGTAATGCCAGTAATGGCACGATCATGGAACTTGAGGATCCAGGGGAAATGGGATAAAACATGAGGGAAGTAAAAGGACATTAACATGAATGAGATGATGATGGCAATTTTAGCTATCAAAACTTTCAAACCAGTTTGGCCGTCCTGGACCCTGTACATCCTCACAGACAACACTACAGTGATGTGGTACATTAACAAATGAGGGGGACATGCTCAAATGACTTGTGCAAGCTGGCTCTGAGGACATGTTACCTTACTTGGAAATCAGACATGAACTGCAGGACATGGAAAACATTCTGGTAGGCCATTTGAGCAGAACAGAAACAGACCCTCACAAATGGATACTGGATATGGATGCATTAATGGATTTGAATGTTTTCCAATTTGTATCCTTATGGTAATGCAGAATATAAAGGAGGACAGGCCAAAAATGCTAATGCCAATGTATTTTCAGCTGAGGCAGCACTGGTTCTCTCTCTTAAGTATAGTAAGGTTAGTGCCTGTACTGTTATCTTAGCATTTGAGTGCTTTCACCCAAAATAAGGGTCACTTTTACAGTCCACCTAAAGGCCCAAAGAGTTACAGCTTGGATAATCTAGTTCTCATTCATTTTAGGCAGATATTTTCTGAGGACATGCTAGAGAGGCTAGAAAGTCATCTACAAGAATGACATACTTACCAAATTTAAAAAAAAAAAAAAAAACTTCCTTTGGTGCCAGTGGAGAGATCTGGGCATAAATCATAATTTAGTGTCCACAAGCCTTGAATACTTGTCAGACCTTTAAAGATAAGATTACTTTTTTGAAATTCCTCATTGAATGATTATGTTTTCAAATATGACGTGAATACAAATGCATTAGTAGAAAAGAAAAGAAACGATAATTGCATTTCCATTCTTATTTTCATACAGTATAAGTTTTATTTTTAACAATTTTCATTCACTTCAACATTATGTAAATTGCTCAGGTCCTGCCTTCCCCTAAGCTTCACTCCTCCGCCTCCTCCTGAACATTGTTGTAATATATTTTTCCACAAATTCCATTTATTTCTATGTAATTTACTCCTTCCCTTTTCTAAAGATCTCACCTCCATTTATTTTACTTCATATACAATATTCAATATTTCAGTCACTGCTGGTTTTGATTTTGTTTTCCATTTTTGAGTAATTATATCTATTTTTCTGGCAGACAATTGCTTTAACTTACTAAGCCCTAACTTTGTATAGACAATTCAAATCCTATATCCTAGCCAAAAATAATCAATTTCTTAGTTACAGAAGTTTGTTCCCCCAACATTTCTGCCAAAACACTATTCAGGAATTTCTTAAAATCTGCCAGCTTGTTAGCCCCCTCAAAAAAAAAATCCAAATTACCTCCCTATTCACCATGATACCTCCAGAATTTGCTTTCTGTCTAAGCACAGATTCTTTGAAGTCTGCATGAGATATAAAAATACTTACACAAATGCCTCCACTCAAAAATCATAAGCCTTCTGGACTTTGCTTCATACTTGGGAGCCATATAGATGTCTGTCCTCCTACTGTTCCTTTGTAAATTTCCTTTCCATTCTCTTTTTCCAAGCTTTTATAACCTCCTCTGATTCTACTTACAATGCAGTATCTTATATCCCTACTAATTATCTCTTTTCTAAAAACAGCTTCTGTTGTAGACTCAACCAAAAACCTCTGCCAGAGCTGTTCTTTCACTTAACACTTCCCCATCCGATTTGTTAACTAATTAACAAAGTAGTTGTGAGGATATCTGGAATCACGACTGTAGGCTGTGTCACTCAAAGCTGCATGTTTTGCATTATTTATTTCTCTTTGCAATTCTATTCTATCCCTGGTAGGAAAGTCGGTATTTAACATGTAGTCCAAACTTCTGCTTAGCCTCATCACACTCTATTACTTTTCCCTCCCCTAGTTGTTTGATCCCAGTACCTTAGTTCCTTTCTTAATTTCCTCCAGTAACTTCTAGCCCCCTCTTACCTATTTTCAGTGCCTCCACTTGCAGTCATCACTATTGGTAAAATCTCATCTGTCCATTCTTGTGTTGACTTAATTCTTCGAATACTTTCTCCTACTTTATGAATACTTCCAACTATTCCCCTCTTCCTCCTCCCAATAATACTTTTTGCTAGTTATCATCTGCAGCTTCTCTTCTTGATAAAAACATGACTCACTTATATATAAAACTAAAAGGACTAATCCCATTTTCACTGCTTTTGTCTTACTTTTTCACATCTGTAATCAAACACTTCCAGCTTCTCGTTTGTATTATCTTATGTTTTGTTTCTTCCCATATAATCTTCGGTATGTCTTATGTTTTGTTTCTTACCATATAATCTTAGCTATCATTATAGATTTTTTTTTTTTATAATCCATGCACCTAAATGATTCATCTTATGTCCCCATAAATATAGGTATCGCTGAAACAATTCAAGTGTGGGTGCATATTTTACTACTACATCCTTTGTTTTATATTAAAACTGTAGCAAAATCAAAAGAACACCACTGAAGAATGCTCCAAAACCACAGAATAAGAGTCAGAAAAACAGGAGCGCTACACCATAGACATAAAAATAACTAAGAACTTTAATAACAAAACAAAAACAGGATAAGCGCTTTTGGCATGTGCCTTCTTCAGATTCTGCTGGCAAATGCTAAAAAATCAACCCATTTAAAAGCATCCTAGCAAACCAATTAAGCAATAATAAGACTGAATTGCTTGCTTAATTGTTCTAATTGGTTTGCTAGGATGCTTTTAAATAGGTTGATTTTAGCATTTGCCAGCAGGATCTGAAGAAGGCACATGCCGAAAGTGCTTATCCTGTTTTTTGTTTTGTTATTAAGTTCTTAGTTGTTTTTATGTCTATAGTGTAGCTCTCCCTTTTTTCTGACTCTTATTCTGTTGTTTTATATTAATTTATTTTATAGCATGAACTGACTTGAAACTGTCTCAAAATGCTCCACAGCAATGAAGTGTCATTTTCTGAAGTTACCAAGTACAAAATAATATCATCTGCTTTAGGACACAGTTGGTGAGCCATGAACAAGGTACAAGGTTTGATCTTGATATCCAACCAATGTGTGTATGGAGCTGGCATGTTCTCCCTGTATCTCTGTGGGGTTCCTTTCAAAAAATGCTGAGTATTTTCACTTCAAACTCATCTAAGAATAGAGTTGTGGGTAGTAGCATAAACTCTAGGTGGTGCCTACAGCGGGAAGAGTTGTATAGACCAACCATTCTGGGCATCATCTATGGTGAGCAGTATCCTCTAGAAAAGAGAACACAGATCTCAGACTACATGTTGTGGCAGGGCTAGCCACTTGAAAAAAAATTGGCTCTAGAGATGAATGGGCATGGGTGTTTGCTGGTTATAACTTGGTAAAGGACCTAGCCTTATCTGATCTATGCCAGAGATTCATGCTAATAGTGGGAGGGGTCTATGTGCTTGATGTAAAGGACCCCTGGGTCAGGAAGCTACTGGCCAGTATCCAGTTGTCCAGTTTGCATTCCTAGGAGTGTTGAGCTAAAGCTGAATGTAAAAACAATCAACCTGACAAGCATAAACTAATGATTGATACATAGGTATGCAGGAGATAAGACGGAAGGGCAGTACAGCACAAACATTTGGCTTGGTAGCTAGATTCTCATAACTCAAGATGGGAATTGTGGTGAGAAGACAGTGAGGAATCTTATCAGAATTTGTGATAAACATATGGCAGTCAGTCTCCTCAGCCTATGCCCCACAGCAGGTTTGTGACAACAAGGAAAATAGTTCATCCAGGCAGCAGATGTATGATGTACTAGATAAAGCAGGGCATGTATTGGTGTTGATAATGTGGGACCTGAATTAAGATATTGGGGCAGACATCCAGGACAATATATGAGTCCTCTTGAGTGGGGTAGCAGGAATAAAGAAAGAAATGGCATTCTAGACTTCTGTTTGGCAAATGGCTTGAGGGTGGCCAACACATGGTTCAGGAAGACAGACAGACAGAAGAGCACATACAAGAGTGGCCAACATGCAACTCAGACTTCCTTTTAGTATGGAAAGGGCACTTTGGTGCAGTCAGCAATTGCAAAGTCATATCCATTGAAACAGTTGGTCCACAGCTTAACCCACTGGTTACCAAATCAGCAGCAAGTAGTGGTTATAGAAGGCTCTAAGGTCAACAGAGGCAAGGCTGAAGACCTGGAAGTTGACTGGAGAGAAAGCACAAAAGTTCAGGGAAATACTCAGGGCTCTAGCACCTCAGGAAGAAGAGGAAATAAGTGGAACTGAAGAAGAATGGCAACACATGAGAACACTAAGTGTGTGGACTATGAAACAGATATGCAGCTGAGCCAGGTATAGAAATAAGGTACATAAAGAAAGCTAGTGGTGGAATACAGAAGTCCAGGAAGTCATCAAAAGAAGGAAGGAGTGCAGGAAAAAGTGGAAGATAGAAAGGCAGTTCAGGTTAAGATGGAAAACTGGTTAGCTAACAAAGAAAAGACAGAAAGATAAAGAAGATAGTCATCAGACACCCTTCATAAGGAATGTCAGCAACAACCTGCTCACCAGTCCACAGAACATCAAAGGCAAGGGTACTTGCAGCTGCTTCTGAATGAAGGAAAACCCCATACAAGTTTTACTGCCCCAGGCACGGCCTACAATGAAAGATGATGAGGAGTTCACCCTAGAAGATGTAAGAATAGCACCATGAAAAATGAAATCAGGGAAAGCAACAGGCACAGATGAGGTCACTGCTTACAACTTAAGATTTTAGGTAAGTTAGGGAAGAAATTACTCCAGAAGGCATTATGGAGAGAAACCCCTATCTCAGATGGCAGAAGAATAAGCATACCAGTACCAATGTACAAGAATAAATGGGACAATCACAGCTGTGGGCAGTACAGAGGTATCAAACTCTGGTAACACTGCATGAAAGTTCTGGAGAGAGTGATTGATAAATAGATACACAGAGTAGTAGAAAGTAAGATGGATGAGCAATTTAGATCAGGATGCAGCAAAACCGACTTAATGTTTAAAGTGCGACAGATAGTGGAGAAGAAGCTATAGATGAGAAAATAGTCCAGATGGGCATTCCTAGACTTGGAGAAAGCATATGGCACGGTCCCATGAATGCTGATTTGGTCAGTCCTGCAATGATTTGAAGTCCCAGAAATACTGGTAGAGTTAGTGCAGGCTATGTACAAGGACCAAATGACACAAGTATTAACAGTGTTTGGACTCAAAGAGGGATTCCCAGTGGGAGTAGGTGTGCATCAGGGTTCAGCTCTGAGCCTACTGCTGTTGTTCATACTGGACTACATTAGCAAACTGTTTGAAGGGGACAGCTCTACAGAGTTGCTGTATGCAGATGATGTGTCATTACAGGCAGACACTTATCAAGACCTTTAGCAAAGAATAGGGGAACGGAATCCAAAACTGAAAGCACATGGGAAGAAGCAGAGTATGGATAAGACTGTTGTAATGGCAGCAAATGGGGGAATCAGAATAAGCAAGAACTGAGATAGAATGGAAAATATTGAGACAAATTAACAGCTTCAAGTACTGGGTAGGTTGTTTGAAGTGAAGAGAAGGTCAAAGCTAAGATTCATGGGGCTGCAGCCAACTGGCATAGTGTGTCATTGGTAGCACAGGACAGAAGAATGCCAAAGAAGCTGAAAAGTAAGGTGTGCAAAACAGTAGCACAACCAGCACTACTTTATGGTACAAAAACCTGGATAGTGAAGGCAGAACAGTTGAGGAAGCTAGAATTGATTGAGATGAAGTGCCTGAGATGGGTGGTATGATGTGCATTGTGGGGCAGATGAAGAAATGAGAACATAACATAAGAGCAGAAGCCAAAGTAGGTTCAATTGCATAAAAGGTGAAAGAGAACAGATTACTGTGGTTTGGGCATGTGCAGAAAAGCTGAAGATAATCTGGTGAAGAAGATTTGTGCAGTCAGGAAGAAGGCAAGAGGAAATTAGGTCATCCAGCAAAGAGATTAATGGATGTTATGACAGAAGACCTGTAACAGTCAAGCATGACTGTCAACGAAAGTAGGAGAGTGGAGTTGAATAGACAGAAATTCTGATGACAGTTAATGCGACACCCTGATGATGAAAATAATATCATGTACAAAAGAAGCCAGTATTACTTGATTGCCATACCAGCTTTATCCTTGAATTTGTGAGTCCCTTATTTCTTTGCTAATAGCTCTAAATATAAAGCAGGTAAGACAGGGGAGCAGGACGTCCCTGCCTATTTCCTTTATTCAAACACAGCTTGTTGGAGACGAATTCTCACACCTAAATTCTTTCCTCTGTTCCTTCATATATCCTTATTAATTATATCATGCAATCAGGAAGCACAAATGCTACCACTGTCCTGTTCCAAAAATCCCAGCTGACTCTGCTAAATGCTTTTTGTTTATCAAGACTCACCGATGGCAGTGATATTTTTTAAACGTTGCTTACCTTTGAGTTATCATCATTCTGTTAATTTCATATGGTTGCTTCCCCTCCACAAAACCACCATGACATAAAGCTATCAATTTTAAGAACACCTCTTCCAGTCTCCTAGCTAGTATAAATATAAACATTTTGTAATCATGGTTTAAATCTGAAATGGGTCTATATGAAGCTGGGTCTGAAGGGTGTTTATCCTCATTGGGTAATTCAGGCACTACAGCTTTCTTCTAAGATAATGGCATACCTCCACCTTTTAAAATATTATTAAACAAACCCATCCAGATGTTTGTTACTTTCTTCCCACCTAACGTCCAAACTTCCACAGGAATGACATCTGTTCCTGGAGACTTCCCTGGTGATTGATTATACATCATTGTTTCTATCTCATCTCTTCTCTTCCTATCTTAGCTATTAATTGTTGAACTTCATATTCCTCTAACCTTGGCAAAATTATGTTGTCTTTAAATATTCCCATTTGTACCTTTTCTGGGTTTCCATATTCATGTGCTTTATACACATTTTCACAAAGTTTCTGCAATATCTCTAATACCTCTATAGGATCTCTGGTTATTTTTCTTGCCATAGACTCCCTACGTTTATTGACATCCTTTTTCTGCCTTCTGTTGTCTAAGTCATTGTGCTAAAAGTTTTCTTGCTCTGGAGTTGTTATGAAAAATACTTGATTAACAGCAACTTTTCTAAACTTATACATATTATCCAGTGATCCCTTATTTTCTATTTAGCACTCTGTGGTTGAACTTCTTTTTGTTCCATGATATTGCAGTCAGTTCTTTAACCTTTGTCAGCCCATCTAAGTAATTAATTTTATTCCTATTCCTTATCTTTTTCTTTTATTTCTGACCTGTTTTTAAACTCCATTTTCATTTTATCCCAGTTATTAACTCTCCTTTCTGAAGAAATTTCTATTTCCCCTAATAATGCTCAAATCATTCCTTAAATGTCTTTATTGTTAACAGACAGACAGCTAGGAAAATGCCAGTGCCTCATTTTGACCTAATTAACCTGCACCTTTATGTTATCAGATGTGTGTCAAAAGCTTTCAATTTTTCTGAAAAATATAATTTCTGTCCACTCTGGTGCACTTACTGTAACTTTGAGAATAATATGTATGTCCTTGTTTCTGCTACTAAAATTATATTTTCTGTTCCAAATATTGTTATATATTTCTTTATAAGTATACCATCTTTTGTTATATTTTTGCTTGTATGTCCCTCTGATACATCCTCACTATTGCATGCCAGGTTCCAGTCTCCACCTATAAATAATATTTCCTGGTGAAAGATGATTATTTCTTCCAAACTTCTCTTAAGTTCCATAGTATTACTTTTAAGTGTAATGTAAAGACATGCCAGTATAATCCTCACTCCATGCTAATAACCCCATATTACCATATATCTGCCACAATTGTCATTCATTTCCTCTTCTGTCACTACTAGAACCCCCCTCCAATCAGAATTATTATTCCTTTTTTCTTTGTCCCTGACACTCAGATAAATATCAACTCTGAAATCCTTTATTTGCTAAATTCACAGACTTATTTTTATCAAAATGTATCTCTGGTAACACTGGTACTTACATTGTACACTTTTTAATATAATCCACTACAGTTTACTTTTTGTCTGTAACTGCAGGGCCATTTTCATTCCAATTAAAATTGATAAGTCACTCATTCTGATAAAAAGCTACTAGTTTCACATATTCTACATGACAGTTTTATTTTAATGTATGTTTCCATCTTGCAACTTGCATGTAGACACTAATTCATGACCAGTAGATCTTGTATGCATTTGATTTTTATCTCTGTTTGAACCCTTGTCACACTTCCCCAGACTTTTCACTTCAAAGTTACAATAAGTACACCAGACTGGATAGAAATTATGTTTCTCAAGAGCATGGGTATTTAATTGAAAGCTTTGATACACATCTGATAACATAAAGATGCAGTTTAATTAGGCAAAAATGAGACAGTGGCATTTTCCTAGCTATCTGTTAAAAAGAGAGAAATTTAAGAAATGATTTGAGCATTATTAGTGAAATATAAAATTTCTTCAGAAAGGATAAGTAGCTAATGGGATAAAATGAAAATGGAGTTTAAAATCATGTCAGAAATAAAAGAAAGAGGTAAGGAATAGAAATAAAATTGTTTATTTAGCGGGGTTGACAAAGGTTAATGAATTGCAGAAGAATGGAAATCTCACTGAACAAGAAGAAGAGCAACTGCAGAGTGTTAAAGGGAAAATAAGGGTTCACTTGGGTAATATGTATGCATTTAGAAAAGTTGCTCTTAAAACAAAAAAAAATACATTTTCTATAGAAACGTTGCTCTTAATCAAAACAAAAAACTAATTACATTTTCAACCCCAACCCCTTTTAACTCATAGTAAACACACAAAAATATACATACTTCTGAAAGTGGGAAGAAGACAAAGATTTAACTCTGACTTTACCAATTGATTGTTTTTGCTTTGAACTGCTTTCTATCAGCTTAACTAGGATAAAATGGGTGCCGCTCGGCTTTTCCTACCACGCTGAGCCATTTGGCATCACTCTTACTTACCCCCGGCACTTAATAAGTGACCGTCTTTCCTTTTTTCTTTTTGTTCATGCCCAAGACTTCTACATTACCAGCGACCATTCCTCTTGTTCTCTGCTAATGCCCAAGAGGTCTACGAGCTCCACGAGTGCTGCTGGAGCTTTTCTACATATTAATTTCACTTTTTTCGCCACAGACACCAATTCCCGCCTGTTAGTAAAGCCGCTAGTACCCAAGAGTTCTGCGAGCTCTGCGAGTGCTGCTGGAGCTTTCTAAACCGTAACTTTTACTTTATTTTCACCACAGACTCCTAATTCCCGCCTTTTAGAAAATAGCCTTCCTAGAGGAAAGCCGCTAGTGCCCAAGAGTTCTGCGAGCTCGCGAGTGCTGCTGGAGCTTTCTAAACCTTAACTTTTACTTTATTTTCACCACAGACTCCTAATTCCCACCTTTTAGAAAATAGCCTTCCTAGAGTAAAGCCGCTAGTGTCCAAGAGTTCTGCGAGCTCTGTGAGTGCTGCTGGAGCTTTCTAAACCTTAACTTTTACTTTATTTTCACCACAGACTCCTAATTCCCGCCTTTTATAAAATAGCCTTCCTAGAGGAGCCATCCGCAGCTTATACTGCAGCCTACAAATGTAGATTTACTTTTCTTTCTTCAATAAATGCCTTTTAAGACCTTACAATAACTTCCGAAGCCTGCTGGTTTACTTTTTAACCTAATAGGAACACCTTTGAATGCTACCCCAAAGGTCTAATGTTATTCTATCCCTTTACATTCGAACGCCATTCCCACAAGGCATCATTTTTAACTACTCGAGAGCCTGCTTTTGATACCTTTTACTAAGTACACCCCCTCAGGCGCTCAGAGTAATACTTTTCTTAGCTAATACTCCAACTAATCACACCTTTTGTTACAATGTAGCACAGAATCGCTACCAATTGTTTTTCTCCCACAGTTCCTGACATTTTCTCCTTTATAGGCATTCTATAGAGCCCTACCTATCTGTTTTAACCAACAGCAAGTCTCTATTTTTACTTAGTTAAACATAACTCAATGTTTTGATCTCCTCATTTAGTTAATAGTTATATAGTCTAACCTCTTATTGAACAGGGCATTTTATAGAGCCCTACCTTTCTGTTCTAACCAACAGCAGTCTAGTCTCTTATTGAACAGCTGAAATATACATAATGCCTAGTCATTTTTGCCATAAAACCTGATAGGTTGTCTGGGATTTTTTCTATTTAACTGCCTAAACTAATGTTTGTTGAAGATTCTCAGTCTATGGTATTCCTTGCTCTGACAGTATCCATATAAAGTGCCTGCCATTTGTTTGTATGTTTTATACAGGTATATTACTTCCATAACCTTGTTTTAAAAGTATCTGTTTGCCTGAAATTGATACTGTGTTACCATTCCTGTATTTATCTGCTGAACTGCATAACTGCATTTGACTCAAATTGTACTGGATGATAGCAATAAACATAAGGTTTTCTCTGTTGCATTTCTCTCCCTGCCTTCTCTTGCATTCTCCCTCAATAAATGCTTTTCTCTATCTTCCCCTTCAATTTCCAATAACTGTTTTCTCTATCTTTACCTTTAAAATTTTTAACTCTCCCTCAAACTTACCCTTCTTCTAGATCTATCCGCATTGTCTTCAATTTTTCCTCCATATTCTACACTAACTCCTACTATCTACACTCCTCCTCCTCCTCTTCTCTCCCTACTACTTACATTTTGCTTCTCTCTCCCCCAAATACTTATTTTGGCTTTTCCTCTCTCTCTCTACAGTTTCTCCACCCCTGAAGGTCCTGCTCTACCTCCCGAACATACAGACTACCTCCCGCAAAAAGCTCAGTCAGCTCAACTGGACTTATTCTGCTTACTAAACTGGGCTCTCCTTGAAAAAGAACATCAGAGTGGAACCCCTACAATATCTTTCAGTAAATGTATGTAGCCTTATACCTAACTCATATATATCTAAGCTTTCATATTAGTTAGCCGGTCCCTCAGTGAGCGTGACACAGCAGCCTATCGCAGACCGCAAAAACTCCCCTCTCAGTGGTACTTACTGACCTCCAGCCCCCTATCCCTTTTCTGTACCCCTCTGAAGAATTACCCTTTAGCCCCTTTTATTTTCCCTCTACCTTTGATTCTTGTCCATTTGCTCTAACTTACTCCCTATCATTCTCTGCCTGCCATTTCTCCTTTCTCCACTAGGTGGCAGCACTATTCCACCTTTTGCCTGCTCCTACTCCATTCTAATCTTTTATTCCAACTTCACCTCTAAATCCTTTGAAGGCCAAACCTCCCCTTACTTTACTCCACTTTCCCCACCTTTATATTTTTCTCCTTCCCCCGAGTTGCTAAAACTACTTTACTCCACTTTCCCCACCTTTATATTTTTTTCCTTCCCCCGAGTTGCTCAAACCCTACTTACTTCCACCCAGTCTTTCTGTACTTCTACCTACTTACCTCAGCTCCAACCTGCAGTGGCTGATACTTTTTCAGCTGGACACTTCTTCCCTGTTGCTCTATCCCGCTCCATTCACCCTGTGGGCTCATTCCGCTCCCCTACCCTGCCCCCAGTTCCACCCGCCCCTAGTGGTCCTACATTTATTTGCCAGCCCATACTCCCTCTCACTTACATCACCCAATCCCCTCACTAGATTACTCCACCCACTTCCCTAAAAACTACCTCCCCCTCCACCAACCTTATCTTTTTAAGCAACTCTCCTTCCCACCCACCTGCTTTACCTAACTCTATCTAACCTACTTAATTTTTACACCCCTAATCAATCTTTCATTCTATGATGCCTTCCATTCCTACTATAATCCTTGCCCCTGCACTACTCCTACTCCTCATTCTTCTTCCTCTATACCATTCCACCTCTTATACCAACCTTCACCTAAACCCTCCACATCCACCTCCACCACCATACCCTACAAATTATTACCACAGTATCTCTGCCTCTTTAACTCCATTTCACCCCTCCTTTCTATTAACATTAAAACTCTTCCATATCACAACTAAATACTGCAAACCCAAACCCACCCCCTACCATCCTTTCCCTGCCAAACTAAAGTCTAACAAACTTACTCACCTTCTCTCTTTCCTCTGCTTAGCAGGCGACATTCATCCCAACCCTGGAACAAACATTTCTCAAACTAATAACCATAACTCCAACAACAAACCAAATTGTAAAGACCTCAAATTCCTCACCATCAACGCCCAAAGCTTAACTTATAAAATCACCCTCTTTCATGCCTGGCTAAACCATAATTCACCTGATATTGTAGCCATCTCTGAAACTTATTTAAAACCACACATAAACGACACTGAATTCCTTCTCCCCGGATTTCAATCCCTCCGATCTGACCACATAAATAAAAGAGGTGGTGGTGTAGCACTAATCTACACCAATCAGTTATCCATCACTCCCTTCTCAAATCGTATCCCTTCCTTTCATAATGCTGAACTAGTAACTGGCATTCTAAAATTAAATGACCATAAAAGTATCTGCATCATCTCCCTTTACATTCCTCCTGGTAACAACACCAATACCTTGGAAGACATCATCTCTTGGTCCTCCTCAAATATTAAATATGATACTTACATTATGGGAGATGTAAATATTAACTGGCAAAAAATCAGTGACCACAACCCCACCATATCAATCAATCTTTTCAATTCATGCAACTTATTAACTCTACCACTAGGCCCAACAAAACTAACCTCACAGGCTCCATCCTAGGCTGGATCCTGGTGACTCATCCTAACAAAACCACAACATCTGGTGTCATTCCAGACCCTCTAGGAGACCACCTCCCTGCCTTCACCCATAGAACAACATCCCCTTCCTCCTTCTCCCACAAACTCTTACACACTCGCAACTTAACCAACTTTAACCCCTCCACCTTCTCTGACTCCCTCAAAATCACTAAATGGAACCCAATAAAGACCCTACCCCTAGACAAAGCTGTTGATTTCTTCAACTCCAAATTCCTTACTGTCCTAAACTCCTTAGCTCCAATTCGAACTAAAAGAGTCAAAGCCAAGACTGCCCCTTGGCTTACTAAAGAAACCAAGAAAATTATGCAACAAAGAGACAAATCTTGGAAAAGCTATCTCCAACATAAACAACCTGAATATTTACTTAAATACAAACAGTTACGAAACCTAGCCAAAAAACGTGTCATAACAGATAAAAAGTCTCACTACAACCATTTACAAATAAATCATGCAAAAAAACCCAAACAGTTCTGGAATTCTATTAACTCTCTTCTTAATCCTGGTACAACAAACAACCCTTGCCCTGATACTAGCAAATCTGGCCAAGAAATTGCCAAACTATTTAACACCTTCTCCACCTCTTTTATTGCTGAGCTAACCAAAACCTTCCCCAACAATATCCCCCACCCCCCCTCTGCCCACATTTCCACATCCTCACCTTCCTCTCGCCCTATCTTTGATCTTAAACCTGTATCCACCCACTTTATAAAAAAACTTCTCTCCAAACTCAAACCTTGCACCAATGCCCCTGACAACATCCCCTCCTCCTTCTTAAAAAATTGCCTCCGACAGTATTGCTATCCCTATTAGCATCCTGATAAATAGATCACTTATTGAGTCCTATGTACCCAAACTATGGCACACTGCTTTTATTCTTCCACTCCACAAAGGTGGCAAAAACTATAACTTCTCCAACTTCCTCTCTCCTATCTCAAAAATTCTTGAAAAATGCATCCACCTGCAGCTCATGCCATTCCTAACTGAACACCAGCTGCTCTCTCCTACCCAACACGGTTTCTGCCCTGGACATAATACCAACACAGACCTTCTCTCCTTTTTACACTTTGTCAATTCAGCTCGAGACTCTGGTAACTTAGTTTCATCTGTTCTCTTAGAGCTTTCTAAAGCTTTCGATACCATCTCCCACTCCCACCTACTAAACCATCAAACCTCAACATGTCCCCAAAAACTCTATCCTGGTTTTCCAGCTACCTTTCTGACAGGTCCCAAGCTGTGAAATGTGGCCAAGCCTCCTCCAGCTTCCTTCCCACCCCCACAGGAGTTCCCCAAGGCTCCATACTTGGCCGTCTACTATTCAACATCTTTGTTAATGATTTCCACAAAGCTATTCCCAATACCAAAATTGTCCAATACGCAGACGATTCAACTTTGATCTGCTCTACTTCCAGCTTTCAAGAACTCCAGTCTCTAACTCAAATTGCCTTTGCAACCACTGAAAAATGGATGCACCAAAATCACCTCTCACTTAACGCTAACAAAACTAAGATTCTTCTTTTCACCCACTCAAAATCCACCACCACCGAAAAAAATTAATTTCAAATTTCTTGCCTTACCAACTCCATCATTAACACCGTTCCCTCCGCTAAACTCCTTGGGGTCACAATCGACGAACACTTAAAATTCAATACCCATATCCAACTTAACATCAAGAAAACCCATATAAAACTCGGCCTACTGTACAGAAATAATCAATTCCTCTCCCCCTCTACTCGACATACCTTGGCCACTACATATCTCCTCCCATCTCTTCTATATGGTGCCCCTCTGCTTACGAATCTATCTTCTACCCTAACCTCCAAACTGGAAGTATGCTACAATAAAATTTCCAAATTCGCCACCAAGGCAAATTCCCTCTGTCATCACTGCACATCCCTACAAACTCTAAATTGGCTTGAACTCCCCAATCAACTAGACTACCTCCAAATTGTCTCAGCCCACAAATTATTCTTTCATCCCACCCTCTGCCCCGCACTCTCCAATATTCTCCAACCTTACACCCCCCCAGACCCCTTAGATCTTCTAACCAAAACCTTATTTCCTTCCACAAACCCAAACGCCCAGCTGGTCTGCTTTTACTCTCCTTTTCCCTTGCTAAAAAATGGAATGCCCTTCCCTCTACCCTGAGGACCTGTGACAACCTACACTCCTTCAAAACACAACTCCTCTCCTACCTGCATACTCACCGAAAATGCAACTGCACACTTCACTCTATACCTCCTAAGCTCCCCTCTTCCTTCTGTCCTGGCTAACCTTCATACCTTCCAAATTTCTCTCATAGTCATACATTGTTAATGTAACTAATAACTACTCCCAACCCTATGCATATTGCCTATCATCCCCCCAGACACTTTTCTTTAATGTCCAAGTTGCTTATGGAAGGAATACTTAGTTGAATGCATTCTATCTACTGTTTTGGAAATTCAACCATTTGCATGTAAATCAAATTTATCTTTGTATTTTATTTGTACTTCTTACTTGTATGTAAATCAAATTTATCTTTGTATTTTATTTGTACTTCTTACTTGTATGATCATTATATCTTATTACATTGTACTATGGAGCTTTTCTCCCCGGGCCTCCACTGAAAATGGGCTCTTTAGCCCAGTGGACCTCCCCGGTCACCAAACTGGAATAAATAAATAATAAATAAGTTACTGCTGTATACAGAGACACTTGCCCCAAATAGGTAGTTAGGTTTAATTATGCTGAAAGCAGATGCTAGAGCCTGTGCTCCCTCTTACACATATACTGTCTGTTATTGTCCTAGTTTTCTTTGCCTCACAAAACAGTTTGCACTCTCTCAGTTAACTGGCTTTTAGCCTTTTATAACACCTTTATTCATTTCACATATTATACAGTGACATGAGTGCACATACATTTATAAAATAGAGAACAAACCATTAGAAAGATTTTTTTCTTTTTCATGCATTGTACATGGATACTTTCTTTCTTGTAATTAATACTCAATTTAACATTACATAAACTGCTTAAGTACTGCCTTCCTCGAAATAACACTCCCCTTCCTCCTTAACATTATTCTGTATACATTTTTCCTATTTTATTTCCGTGTAGTTTGTTCCTTCAGTTTTCTAAAAATTCTCACCTTCAGTTCCTTATCTCCTTTACAATATTGAATAACTCTATTGTAAAATAATTTTTGATTTACTATGCCCCCAGCTGCTATGGGTGTAGGTAGACATAGGTGTGCTTTTTGGCAACCAACAGATTTACTGTGTTTCGGCAATTTAGTTTCTGTATCCCTGCTCAGAAAATAATTTCCTTAGTTTCAATAATTTCCTTCCCTATCATGTATGACAAAGTACCTTGTGGAGGATTTTTAAAATATACCAACTCGTTGCATTCCAAAAAATACGTGTTTCCATGTACCACTTTATTTCTCATCACACCTCCAACAATTGTTCTCTACCTGTGGAAAATTTCTTAGAGGTTTACTTGGGTTATAAAATATACACATACAACCACTTGCACGCAAAAATCCTAAGCCTTCTTAATTTTGTTTCATACTTGTGAACCATTCAAATATCCCTCCATTGTCCCCTTATTTATTGCCTTTCCATTCTCATTTCTTAGCCTTTTCTAATCTCTTCTAATTGATTTTTGTAGTAATTATACATTATTTTATATACCATAATAATTATCCCTTTTTTAACCACAGCTTTGTTCTGGACTCAACTATAAACTCAAAAGGAGCTGGTCTTTCATTTTACAAATCCCTATCACTTTCTCTTTATATGTACTGTGTTATCAATCCCTGGTATAGAAGGCAGTCTCCAACCCTCAGTCCAAACTTCTGCTTGGCCTCATCCACGCTGTGACTTTTCCCTCCCTAATTATTTGCTCCCAGTACTTTAATTCCTCTGCTAATTTTCTCCAATAATTTCCAGTTCCCCCTTTGTCTATTTTCTATGACCATTATTGCAGTCATCCCTTTTCATAAATTAACTGAATTTTAGCCTTTAGGAAGAAAATGCACTGAACCCCCTTAAATGAATAAACTAACCCATGCACTGTTTTGTTTAGTATCAAAATACTGAGACTACTGGGGATGCAACTATTTGCAAAAGTATTTGCTTTCCTCAGTGTGAAACATCCTTTTTTTCACTGAACTGCTTGCCAGTTCCTTTTAAATACTAATTATGATGTTTCTTATAAGAATGTCTCAGAGAACATTGCTTTGCCATTTCCTGATTAATTGCCTGCACATGTAGACTCACCATCTCCAACTACATGGATTTGCAGATGGGGAAAACAGCTAGTTGTTTTACAATGCATGAAGCAACTATTTTCAAATTCTAGAAAGCTACATATTTTATGCTATCCATTTTCTATCTTGTTTGGTTAAATATACTACTAAGATTATTTTTTACTTAAAGTTAGATCTTTAGATCTTTCATTGCACTTCTTAACATTAATGGAAAACAGGGATTTATAATTTAGAGTCCTACAACCAATTTGACTCAGTCGAAAAACTTACAGGGCTGGATTCAATAAATTCTACATGATTTGGTCATATCATGTTCACATCACAGTGCGAAACACCTGGAACAGTGCTCTGTTTTGTATTCAGTAAACAGCTCTACACAAATTGCAGAGCTGCGGAAATTAGGTAGACATTGTGGCATTATAATTAGTGCATAAACAGATGAATTATATGCTAGTCAACCAATCCAAAATGGCAGAGCTATTCACCAAGCTATAAAGGAATTGTGTGTGTTCCATGTAGTCAATTTCCCTATACTCCAAAACCTGTGCAACAGGCTCAACTCTATGCTCCTGCTGCTGATAGATCTTAGGCAAGGAAGAGGAGGGAATTTAGACCCCATTTACCTTTTCACGGCCTGTATGAAGTGGAAATAATACAGCACTCCAGGGTGGATAGAGGCACACTCCAGGCCTCTGCCACCTCTGTCATCCTTACCCAAGACCAATGGAACCCATGCTGGTGAAGACGAAGCTATGTGTTTCACTTAGAATTTTAGCTACAGGAGCCTTTCAGAGCCCCACAGAGGTCATTCTGGGGATCTCACAGGTATCAGATTCCAGGATTGTACCCAATTTCCTGAATGCTACTCTACAGCATACCAGTGACTACATAAATTTCCCTGTACCCTCATGGACAGAGCTGTAGGTATGCAAGAGTTCTACCCCACAGCACATTTCCTTGAAGTCTTGGGTACAATAGACTGCATGCACATTGAGATCAAATCACCACCTGGGTCAATATCAACTGAAAGGGATTCCACTCCCTTAACTGTCAGATCGTGTATAATGATAGATGAATCATCCTAAATATGTGCAGTGGCAACCCTGGCAGTTACCACATCTCCCATATCTGGCACACCACACAGCTCTACCAGAGGTTTTCCAGGAGTGATGTCCCACAGAGCCATTTACTGGAGAATGCAGGATATACACGGAATCATGGCTGATGATGCTCATCAGAAATGCAAACACAGTCATGGAAGAATGCTATAATGATGCACATGCTCAAGCAAGAAACATCATAGAGCATGTGTTTGGGCTGCTGAAGTCACAGTTTCAGGGCCTAAATACATCGGGGAGGGGCCTACAGTACGATCCATGTACTAGTGCTGGAATTATTACAGTCTCTGCTATCCAACACAATATCATCCTGTGAAAACAGCTGCAGCAGCAACACCAAGGGATAAGAACACACATTCTAACATCTCTGTTATGGTCACCACATCAACATGCAGGTGAGGAATCAGTGGGTGAATGGATGAATCTCCAGCTGCTATGGGTGTAGATAGACATAGGCATGCAAAATATACCCTCACCCTGGCTAATTAGCAACACACAGCGCACATGCTGACCAGCTAAGGGGGTACACCTTTCATCCTATGTACATACATAGACAAAAGTCGATACCAGGCAATGCTCAGAACCTTTAATTCCCCATGTAATGGCTGCGTACTGCTGCATCAGACAGATTTAGCCCTGAATGACAACAGTTGTAACTGAAGGGCTGTCAGTGTAAGGATGGAACTTGTAATAGAAAAAAAAATAAATGTGTAATAACATGAATTAATGGCAGATGCCTTCTTACCTGGTACTTGTAAATGTAGCTAAGTAGAATGTGTGTGAGTTGTCCAGCAATGCCATCAATATCTGACATGACTGACATCTGTAATTCATACTTATGCAGTTTACCAGATAACCTACCTCATGAAACTGAATGAAAAAAGCAGTCCAAAAAGTCTACTTATCACTACATTCTCGAAAGTGGGGCAATAAGCCTGATTGAAAGTCTCTTCTCCTTTAGAGTCCCTAGCTACACGGTTAACTTTCAGTGTAGATTCAACCCTCTGAGCACCCTGAAGATGCAAATGTGGTGTGAACTGATATGAATTGCTGAATATCAAACTTTTCACTTTGTGTAGCAGATGTATAGTCTAGCCTCTACACCATTGTTAGGGTGCCAATGGCTTGCAACTGTGAATGATTACTGTGATTGATAAATACAGTAATACACAGACACCCTTCACTGAAGTGGATGTGTCGCTGAGAATACATTTACAAAGTATGGCAGTAACTGCAGTGAGCTTTTAAACAAAACCAAACACCCTACATGTATAGTCCGTTGGCAAAATAACACTGTTACCTGCCTTTACTGTAAACTGTTGTTGACTGTCATGTATTTGTATCACACCTTGAAAGAAAAATGAGAAAATATGCAGTAGAGGTTGCATGTGTGATAGTAAAGCTGAGATAAGGGAGTGATTTCCAGAATACAAAGAGGAGGCAGAGCTGCAGTTTTGCAAACATATTCATAAATATTGTGTGATCACGCATTCCACTAAATATGTTATCTAAACATTTACAATCAACTGAGAATGTCCAACTGTATGAACTGTTTAGTACTGGATATGAGATGTGACTTGCTTCTATGTACATGATTTGATTTGTATTGCAAAGCTGTGAATGAGGCAAAGAGAAATAACCCGCTGCCACTCGGTTGCGTAAGTGCAATAGTTTGATGGTTCAAATCCAGAGTTGTCTTAATTGTTTAACCTTTGTTTCCCTTTTTATCTTTCTTGTTTTTGCTTTACCATGTGCATGGCACATGGCATAGTGCTAACATGACTGGCTGCTTAAGGAAAAAGTGGAACATTTAATTTCATTTCCCATGCAGATCGCAAACATGCTTAGCAGCATTGCATGGTGGTCAGCACTGTGGATGGTAATGACTGCAGAAATTCCACCTATTACCTAACTGTCTGTGTGGTACAAGGTATAAATACTGTGAGCTACAAAAGAAAGGATACCGGTAAACCAGGTCCCACAGTAAATATTTTTAGCGAGGTGGTCTTAATGAGTACTTATACAACTTGTATGTGTTCGCTCTTGCCTTTTCCATTTGCTCATTGCTTACCTCACTGCAAACATGGTACAATGCTTAAGGGGAAAAAAATGAAACATTTTATTTGGTTCATATTCCTCTGCACAAACAGGCTCAGTGGCAATGTGCAGTCATCAGCACTCTAGCCCAGGTATAAGTACAGTGACTTCATGGTCAGAACACAGGTAAGTCAGGACTCATATCAAGCAGACTCTTAATTTTTAGTAAGGGTGTCCCACTGTTATTGCTCACAAAACTTTGATTATAAATGTAATAGTACATAATAATAGCTACATATGGCAGATTGATTAACAATTAACAGAAAGGTACCATTAGTGCTTGCATACTCATACTTTTGTAGGTATCATTGTTCACTAATGACTGACATGTGCACCCCAGTTGATTATGTTTGTAACTATTTTAGCATGATAGTGTTGATTATGTAATAAAATATGCAGTTGCATATCTCTGATGGACACAGTAGTTTAATGACAATCATCTAGATCCCTCCAATAACCCAATTATAACTGCAAACTAACATGTATTGTGTGGTATACATCATAACCCCAAACTTTATATATGTCTGTCCATTTCCAATATATTGTCACACATTAGACCTGCATCATAGCTGGGAATGCATGAAACAGGACCTTTTAATGTCACACCCATACAAGCCTAATTGAAGTATAGCACCAGTCACTCTTTAAGCTGTATATTTATTTATTGGCATTTGGTTACCAGGAAAGTCCACTGGGCCAGTGAAAGCCCATTTTAGGTGGAGGCCCAGGGAGAAAAGCTCCAGGTTGTACATATGACAAGATAAACAATTTTCAAAATAACAGTTTTCAAGATTTACAAAAATAACAGTTTTCAAGAATTACAAAAATTAAATGCACTCAAATTATACAATAAAATAATCATACAATTGTATAAAAATCATAGAAAATCAATACAGCTGATATACCTTTATATTAGCAAAGAGAAGGAAAAGGTGCTTAGGAGATTATGATGAGGTGAGAGGTGATAAAGTAATAAGTTTTCAATAGGTTATATATAGGTTATATCTTTAATGACCAGGGGTAACAAGCACTTCTTCTGTGGCAGTGAGGAGTAAATACTTGTGGGGAAAGTTATGCATTCTGTTTTACACATGTTTGAATCCCACCTTGTACAAATTACTTTTAACAGTGCTTAAGTCCCAACAGAATATGTGCCAAGTTATCCCTTTCATTCCTGCAAAGTCAATGCTTAAAAGCCAAGCCATCAAGCATTTCAGTGTTAACCATCTGGACAAGATGTGAACAGGTATAGCATCACAGATGCCAAAAACCACTGACCAGTTTCACATCATCATTGCTATTTCCTGAACTCCCTTCATCTTTGTTTGGCAATGTCTGTCTTTCCTTACCATTGCGCAAATGCAGTTGGCATGGTTGTGCATGATTGTGCACTGGTCATAAAATGTGATATAACAATTTGGTTGGAAAACATTGCTACTGTTGTTGGAGGACATTTGCAGACACGGCAGGAGGTGGGAAGGATGCTACCAAATTCAGGGCACAGAGGTGGGGTGTGTAAGAGTCAAAAATCTTTCCCCGGGATTCATGAAGCTCGGCGCAAGGCCGGCGTTAGGCTTGCACCAATCGTGCGGCATGTAGATGGCACAGTAGCGCCATATGCATATTAATGAAGGTGCACTGCCGCCACAGCCACATGCATAGGAAACGAGCGCGAGTGCATGGGGCGTGTCAAAGTGTCGCACGGAGGAGTGGAAATGTCGGCTGCTGACATGCAACCTAAAATGCTGAATATTACAGTCTGCCTGCAATAGTAATCACACCTGTCAGTGTCCGTGGATACTGAAACGTATGCAAAGCATGCAAGACAGTTCTTGCGAACACAAAATGAAGTTAGCGAATATCGAGTCTCCATCCCTCGAACAAATGATATTTAAAACCATGTGCCCATATTCTAATGCAGTGTAGATAGTTATACCAAGTGGAAGTGAAACGCATCATGTTAGCGCACAGCCAATAGCTACGTCTAGCCCAATGGTCAGGGTTACCACCTGTCCCACATTGTGAGGGATAGTACACAGCTGGGCAGTTGTGTCCATACCAAAACCATTATAAGTGTAAAATATCCTGCGACCGTATGACATAATTATGTCCCACATCGCATGTAATAGTCCCATACAATAGTTATTTCCATATGTAACATACCACGTTACAAGAAATAGAATAAGCAAGTAAACGAAACAGAAGGAGCATATAAACTGCTACAATAATAAGCTAACATGTAGGCATAAAACAAAAGTATTATCCGTAGTGCTGACCGTGGGTATGTGTTGTCCTGTAGAATCTGATTTGTGTCTGGAATATATCCCATCCTGGCCATATGAAAAGGTGGCAACCCTACCAATGGTCAGAGCATTCGGCCAAAATCCGCCCATATGCAGTCCAAGCCGTTCTTGTCAGGATGTGTAAAAGTTGAACGGGTATTACCCGGGTGTACCTACTATGTCATGAAAGATAAGTATTTCCGTGTACCTATGTGCGTAATGTACAGCATGTGGAAGGTGAAAAATGCCAGGGTAGTCCTCACAACCATACAGGTACCTGACATATGTAGTGTATGAAATGTGTTCCCTTGACCGTGCTATGGTCCATCAACCAAAGAAGGGATGGGTGGAGTGTCTGGAATATGTGTGTGGGAGGGGATGGGAAATGTTATAATCCACAAAGGTGAGACTGTGTTGGATGCACAATAGGTGAACTGGAGGTGTATGAGGGAGCAGCGGGTGAATCAGAAAGAAACACAAAGAACAAGCATACACATCCGCAATACAACCTGACAGGCCTTACTGTAGAACACAATCACACAAACATGTGAATACTAAAATGTGCGATACACATGTACAGAAATGTCACCGGCACATACCGACAGAATGGTCTGGATGGAAATGGGCCATCCAAATGCAACACACCTGGATGCATAACTGAATACCCATCATCCCCTCTACAGCACACAACCCACCCCCATTCTTGAACGTCCACCAAATCCAGCCATACTTGGGCTACTAGCTTGGCGCAGCCATATCTACACATAGTGACCACTACTCATATGTAGTAGGCAGTGTCAGGATTGCAAACTATGTATCCCTTGCATGTAAAACCCTAACACATTTTCTTAAATCCAAAAGAATGGACGGTTATTGGCTTGTTCAATTTTTGGATATCCCTCATGGGATAAGTATCCTGTGTAAACATCAGACTTGGTATCACGACACGATGTCCAGTCCTGTAGACATCTGGATACAAGTTGTATGTGCAGTAGTGGTTTAAGAGACTGTTCAGCCTGTAGATGGTCATACAGAACCTACTACCCAGGATCAAACACCTGCCTGTGATGCACGTCTCCCCACATGAATTATCGAGAGAATATATTGTACACAGTCGCATAGTGGCACTTGGAAATAGGGTGATTAAGGCGCTGACGTAAGCAGGGTACCTCCTGACCCACTTTGTGAGGGACAGTCACTGTTTGTGTAGGTGTGTCCTGACCAAGAATGATACAATGGCAAATGTCCTGTGATTGTAGGAAATAACTATGTACCATATTTCATGTAACAGTTGCCTAAAACAGTTATTTCTGGATGTAAAATATGTAAATCGTACAAGAAATAGAATAAGCAACTAAAGTGCTACAGGAATAGGCTGTCATCTAGGAAAAAAAATGAATGTTCTAAACCCTGTACTGACCGTGGATATGTGTTGGCCTAAACAATCTGGTGTGTCCAGAATATATCCGATCCTGTACATATGAAAATGTGGCAACCCTACCAATGGTCAGAGCATTCGCACAATAACTGGCCAGCCTCTTAATCACTCACAAAACCAGTGACCTTTGGAGGAAAGGTGTTGAATGACACTTGAATGACTAATGACAATAATTAAGAGTAATAGATGCTTTTAACTGCAGAAAATAAGTATTAATACATATGGCTCTGAATCTGTCAACACGTTTCAAGTTAATAGTACTAATATTGTAGAAGTGTCCGTGATTGTCCCTGATTTGTCATTGCCTTGTCTCTGTCACTGTTGAAAGTAGTCCCGGAGTATTACAGAGGTCCATACACATATGTACACCAACCAGCTGTCACATTTGTTAACACTACTAGTGAAGTCGTAAGTGATGTCTAGAATAATATTCATCGTATATATGAATGAATGAAATAGTCAAATGTGAAGGGAAACACCAGTGGAAACACCCCCACCCTGTATTATGTAGTGGAACCACCCCCCACCCTATATTATGTAGTGCTAACATAATAATCTGGTCAGAGGTGCCCAAACCCCTGCGTCTGTAAACACAGGTAGAATGTTAAAATCAGGACCAACTCTGTCCATGTGCTACGTCTGACATTTGAACAGGGTCAGGGAAGTTCCGGTCACCAGTCGGACAAGCCTAAACCCGGATCACCACATGAACACCCTGACAATCAAACACTTGTATGTGCCAGGACTATAGGCTTTGGAGTTCTGAATATCCTTGGAGTGAGTAAACATGCAGCATGGGTCCAGAGCAGTATGGAATAGGGAATGTCGCATGCATAGTACTGCGGTTTTCCCAGCAGGAGAATGGATGCCTGCTGTGTAAGTGAAGCGGTGAAGCATATGTTAGGGTAGCTATGAACCATGGGTATACATATAAATGAAGCAGAACACCAATAGTGTAGTGGTTAGAGCATCCGCCTAACGTAATTGCATTCCTGGTTCAAGTACAACTATAGCACATATCATTTTCTTGTGTAATGAATGCCTCTGTGCTGTAAAGCCAACATTTAAACATGTAAAGGTGAATGTGTGTTTTGCATGGGGCCGTTAACCATATTCCATCAATCAAAGTGGTACTGTCATAATGAATAAGGCACACCTAAGCACAAAGAAGTGGCAGTAAACATATGTAACTCACAATAAGGATATGCAAGTGCGCCTGCGCGGGTGTAAGCAGCTCCCAGCATAGCAAATGTATGTTGTTTTGTACAGATGTAACTTATATATGTATATATAGATATATAGATATGTGTGTATAGATATATATCCACAGACATAAAATAAAGAAATACATGGGGGGAAAAAAATATATATATATATATATATATATATATATATATATATATATATATATAGAATGAACGCCGAAAGAAGAAAGCATACACAAGGGTTGTGAAGGGAATCTAGAGCAACTAAGGTATTGTATAGTGCTTGCAGCGTATGTCAGATAAAGCTGCACAAGAGTGAGTAGAGCACCGCTATTCACACCAGAGGCAGGGTTATACCAGTGGCCATAATATCATTGAACTGCTACATCAACAGTACACACAGACAGAATGTAGTTCATGTTGTGACCACCTACACTTGTAACCCGCAAATGTTCGTAATCCATAATACTAGGAAAGGCACGTATGTGCAAATATAATGGCAGGAGACCCTGCGAATACACGAGGCGGTACAAAATGTGTGTAGGGCCATAACGCTGTGGAGAGGGCAAAGTGTAAAGGTGTGTCATGGCTGCGATATCAGGTGGATAATGGCTGTTACGCGTGGAAACTCAACACGGTTGGGCTGGAGAAACTATGGCTATGTGATTATGGAAACAGGAGTGCCAGGGTTGGTTGCGCCGGTTCCAATGGAGCGGCCCATGTAGGTCAGCTAGTACGTAGGTGCGATTCTCAACTAGAGCGTCTTCTGCATGGAGACATGCTTGAATGGGTGTACCTTCATTGAAGGTTGTGCATCAGGGCTGGCAACTTGGCACATAAAAGTCAATCTGCCAATCATTAGCAGACCGGAGTTCCGCTGTGGCGACCCCTAACTGGGAAAAGCCGAAAGACACAACAACATGCAGAAATCAATATATTGACGTACATTCTCTGTAACACATGCACTCCATTTATTGACATAAATAATATGAATGTGCACAGAAACAAATACAGTAACAGAAATAATAGCCTGTGCAGACGAGGAATAGGTCAAATGACACTGTATCACATCACGCTTATCAGCGGTACTCCATACATGAACAAAGTGCGACATCTGTCCACTGTATAACGTGCTATATACCGATTACAAGTTAACCAGAGTGAAGTGTTGGTGTCATAATGACTAAGGCAATAATATGCTGTTGAAGCAGAGATAAAACCCAATACGCATGTGTAAGTGTGTTTGTCCGGGAAATGTATTTGTCAACGGAGACACAGATACACACACACACATATACAAATATATATATATATATATATATATATATATATATATATATATACACACACACACATGCAACATTTATTGATATATACACATATACACACAAAAAAAACCATATATATGTCATTGTAGATATACACATGTACATAACTAGTTTACTTTACAGCAATTACGGGTAACATATGTTCAGACCGGGCATATGTTACTGGGAGGTCCAATAAACAAACATTTACCTCCCACACTGCCCAGCTAGGCCGGTCAGACATACAGACACGCAATAAAGGTAAATACACTGCTGCTTTCCAAACCACCGGCAAGAAAGTACCAGTGTGAGAGATCTGCAAGGTCTACACTTTAAACATGGATAACTGGGTCCCTTGCGGGACACCAAAAATTCACCATATGTGTAAACCAGTAGTGATTGATGCGAGCAGGTTGTAGCTAAACACGGAACAGTAGGTTGTGCAAGTGTAATAACACATGGGTTGACAAAACGTATGACGTGTCCCGAGATGGGGAGAGTGGGCAGTGTGTAGGGGTGTGTTCATACCCCAGCTGCACTCACAGTAAGTATTTGTCATGAGTGCTGTAGAGGGGTGTCAGGTAGGTGAATCATGGGTATGCAATAATGGGCCTAAGTGCGCAGGTGTTGGTTGGCAGAGATGTAGTAGGCACGCCCAGTAGAAGTAATTAATATTCCTATGTGAGCACCGCTGACGCTCATAGCTCCCAAACCTGAAGAGCATATTTACTGGATAGTCCGTAAGCCAGTTGGGGAACACATAGGGACTATATCAGTGCCCTGTACCCAATTATCATGGACGTCCGTGATTACGAAGTGATATTAGGTCAACAGATGGCGGAATACACGTAATGACTGACAACATATATATATATATATATATATATATATATATATATATATATATATATATACACACACACACACACACACACAAATATAAATATAATATTTTATATGTATATATATATATATATATATATATATATATATATATATATATATGTTACTGTAGATATACACATGTACATAACAAGGTTACGTTACAGCAATTATGGGTAACATATGTTCAGACCGGGCATATGTTACTGGGAGATCCAATAAACAAACGTTTACCTCCCACACCGCTCAGCTAGGCTGGGCAGACATACAGACACCAAATAAACCACAAGTAAAAATAAGCCAGCAACCACAAAAATATCCAATGGCAACAGGACCCAGAGTCAGAGAAAATGTTGTTAAAATCACAGCGTTTAATGTAAAATAAAAAACAAAAAGTCACAAATAATCCCAAGCGCTTTTGCCCGGTCACTACCAGGCTTTTTCAAGGAATGAATTCTTACATAGCCATGCCTTCAGAATAAGTACTAAATTGTAAAGTCACATGACTTGTAATTAATCATTAAAAACACAGTTAGCATTATTAATTAAAATGTCAACTTGATGTAATTCATGAATAATATCCAATATATAATAATTATTAACGTTTGAAAATAAAATCCGTCGTGATAACTATTGAAATAGTTCATTATAAATTTACCAAAGAATGTGTGAATATACCGGCCTCATAAAATTTTATACAAACAGAATCTACAATAATAATTTTGAACCTCATAAAAACATAAAATATAATTTGTAAATGTAAGTCTGTCTTTTAATTTAAAACTCCACCAACCCATCGGTTATAACCTGGCTTTCCTTAATTTCAAAACGCTTCCAATGTTTATATTTTCATTTAACCCTGGAGGTCTGACCGAATCTAACCTAAGCTGCCAGTAAAGCTCTCGATATTCCAATCGGGTCTCCCAGCTACCACCCCTTAACTCAGGTGTAACTTGCTCCAAAACCATGAATCTTAAATTCATATTGGGGCAGGTTTGGAGATGCTTATAGAAAGCATTACTTTCTTTGCATTTGGCAACATCATAAAAATGCTCATAAACTCTTCTTCTTAAAGGTCTCTCCATTTTCCCTGTGATTTTAACAACATTTTTTCTGAATCTGGGTCCTGTTGCCATTGGATATTTTTGTGGTTGCTGGCTTATTTTTACTTGTGGTTTATTTGGTGAGCTTTCCATCCATGGCGGAAGGAACAGAGCAGTCAACTTTTTCGGACACACCTGCAATTTTTCAAGACAAATCGGATGATGCACCCATAACTAGAGCGGAGTTCAAGCAAATCATGGTACTTTTAACCCAGTTATCTAATTCTATACAAGAATGCGATAATGAGGCTGGTTCTGGGTTACCATGTAACCAACTACAGGCGCCGAATGTACGTAAGAAGCATATCACTTCCCCAGTGTCATTAGTGACTAACAATTCGAATGTGGAATATGTGAACAACGTAGAGCAAAGCAACGGCGCAACGGTGGGGCCATCAACGAAACTTGGAACATCACAAAGAAGCAGAATGGACAATGCACGAAAGGAATTTAATTTTGGTGTCTGGGCTGAACAGCAATTCCGCTTCCAACAAGGTACTGTAAATACAAACTCCAAGGAGGATATTGAAGACAGCTTCAATACCTTCAGAGACAAATTATATGCACTGAAAAGCAACCAGCTTGAAGTAGATTATCTTAGAGAATGTATGCAAGTGAAACATATCCCGAAAGGCTTACGTTTTTATAAATTCCCAAACAACGCCCAACCAGGGACTGTCTTTTATGACAAACTTTGTGGAATCTTTGACAGAGCGGGGCTGGAAATGCTGAATTTAATGATTACTGAATATGAAAACAAAGTGGAAGTGTCGTTAAATGAATTAAATGTTTGGAATGAGAATGTAACCAAAGATATTAATTTTAATGGTATAAAGAAAAATTATGAAAATGTATTTTATGAAGTTGATCAATTTTGTAAAAAGCTACTGAGCCATAAAATGAAAAAACTTGAAAGAGACCTCATAGAATATAGGAATGGTATTGCTTATCCAACCCCTGGAAGGGGAGGGCGTGGGCACAATGGTAACATTACACCCCCCAATAGAACAGAAGAAGTAAGTAATAATGTTAATTATTCGAGCACTGTGGTGGAACCACTTAGGAGAAGCGAAAGAATAGCAGAGAGAGGAAGAAAGCATTCTGTCCAGGATTTTCAACAACCCCCCAGCAGAGGGGGGAGGGTGACGAGACCTCAACAACAGGGTTGGAACAATTTCCACAGATGATTGAAGGGGAATCTCCTTTTACTGTTACAGCAGAGACAGGATATCACTCCAATAAGCAGATTAGTTGTAGACAAGGGAATTTTACTATTTTTAATTTTACAGATTTGACACCTACTCAGGAATATGTTGATCTTTTTTCTAAAGGTTTTTACTTTGTTCCTGCCCGTCCATTTAATTTAACTAACACTTTAATAGATCTAAAAATGTTTGTTAGACATTTGAATTTAATGACAGTGTTTAAAGGACAAACTAATTCTAACGAAGAATTGACAAGAGCAAGTACATTCAACCCACCCACACACCCTATTTTGAATGTTTTTGAGGAATTAGTGGAAAAGGACATCAGGAAGATAAAGTACGGTAAAGTAAACGCATATCCAACTAATTTGAATAAGATGGAAATGCAATTAGTGGAGCTTTTAAAAAATGAGCACTGTAGGGTAATGAAACCAGATAAGGGAGGGGGGTGGTGGTTTTTATGTACAATGTGGATTATGATTCATATGTGTATAATATGTTACAAGACACGGATCAATATGAATTGGTTTCTAAAAATGAAATTAATATTGCGTACTCTAAGATTAGTTTTCTTTTATATGACCATTTACTACAAGGAGTGATTAATGAGCGTATTTATAACTTTCTTCAAGTGGATAAACCTAAGGTTCCGATAATTTTTGGCATACCAAAGACACATAAGGGGTTAGACCCACTTAAATTTATCTATTGTTTCAGGTTTAGGGAGTATTACAGAGCCGTTGGCTAAATTTATAGATGTAAAGATGAAAGGATTTATATCTTCTATAGAGCATATTTGCAGAGACTCCTGGGAATTTTTGAAGGGTATTGATCAGGGTTGGTTTGACCCACATCTATTTATGGTCACTATAGATGTTATTGAGCTTTTTCCCAGTATTCCACATGTTACTGGTCTTGAATGGTTTAGGGAAGTTCTGGTGTCAGAATCTGGATTGGATAATAGGACTATTAATTTAGTTATAGACTTTATGGAAATAGTACTGGATAACAATTTTATATTCTTTAACGGTGAATTTTATCGACAAAGAAAAGGGGTCGCAATGGGAACCCCATGTGCCACAGTTTATGCAAATACGGTGTTGTACTATTGGGAACGAAAGTATGTTTTGCCTAGCCCATGGGCAAATTATATAGTACATTGTAGAAGATACCTTGATGACATCTGTCTATTATGGAATAGTACAGAAGAGAATTTTGAACGATTTATAGATTATATTAACACTAGCACAAATTTCCTAGGGTTTACTCATAAAATTGATCAAGATGAGTTAAATTATCTGGATATCACTTTAACTTAGGATTATATTAATTCAAGGTTTCAATCAAAGATATTTAGGAAAGCTACGTTTTCTAATTTGTACTTACATTTCAACAGTGGGCATCCTTTTTACCAAAGAAAGGGTATTATTAAAGGACAACTTATCAGAGCATCTAGAATGTCAAGCTCCTCTGAAACATTTTTTAATAAGATACATATTCTTAAGGAATTATTTTTGGAGAAAGGTTACCCAATATCCTTGATTGATGCAATGATTCAGGAAGTATCAAATAACAGAGAAACAAAATATTCACCTTTGTTGGGCTCTGCTAATGTTATTAATCAGGATGAATACAGGGAAGGCTCAGAAGCAAAAAATTATTTTATTCACACCTTTTCAGTTAATTCTCACCAAGTAGAAAATATAATTTCCAAATATTGGCCCATACTAGCTATGCATGAAGATTTGAAACAAGTGGTAACTAAAGGTCCCCGTTTTATAAGAAAAAGAGGTACTAATCTAAAAGAACTTTTTGAAAGGAAACAAAGCTTGAAATTATGTTCGTCCAAATCAAAGTTAGGCACTTATAAGTGTGGTAGCTGTAAGCAGTGTAGTGCCATGATAAACCAGGATACAATTTACCTCCCCGTTAGGAAATTCACATTTAGATCGACTCAATATTTTAATTGTGGAACAAAGGGGGTGGTATATCTGGGTATCTGTACACACTGCCACAGTTTTTACGTTGGGAAAACGGAGAGACCTTTAAGAAGAAGAGTTTATGAGCATTTTTATGATGTTGCCAAATGCAAAGAAAGTAATGCTTTCTATAAGCATCTCCAAACCTGCCCCAACATGAATTTAAGATTCATGGTTTTGGAGCAAGTTACACCTGAGTTAAGGGGTGGTAGCTGGGAGACCCAATTGGAATATCGAGAGCTTTACTGGCAGCTTAGGTTAGATTTGGTCAGACCTCCGGAGTTAAATGAAAATATAAACATTGGAAGCGTTTTGAAATTAAGGAAAGCCAGGTTATAACCGATGGGTTGGTGGAGTTTTAAATTAAAAGATAGACTTACATTTACGAATTATATTTTATGTTTTTATGAGGTTCAAAATTATTATTGTAGATTCTGTTTGTATAAAATTTTATGAGGCCGGTATATTCACACATTCTTTGGTAAATTTATAATGAACTATTTTAATAGTTATCATGACTGATTTTATTTTTAAACATGTTAATAATTATTATATATTGGACATTATTCATGAATTACACCAAGTTGACATTTTAATTAATAATGCTGTGTTTTTAATGATTAATTACAAGTCATGTGACTTTACAATTTAGTATTTATTCTGAAGGCATGGCTATGTAAGAATTAATTCCTTGAAAAAGCCTGGTAGTGACCGGGCGAAAGCGCTTGGGATTATTTGTGACTTTTTGTTTTTTATTTTACATTAAACGCTGTGATTTTAACAACATTTTCTCTGACTCTGAGACATACAGACACGCAATAAAGGTAAATACACCGCTGCTTCCCAAACCACTGGTAGGAACGTACCAGTGGGAGAGATCTGCAAGGTCTACACTTTAAACATGGATAACGGTGTCCCATGTGGGACACCAAAAATTCGTTATACAGGTGAACCTGTAGTAATCGACTCAAGCAGGATGTAGCTGTACATGGAACAGTAGGTTGTGCAAGTGTAATAACACATGGGTTGACAAAACGTATAACATGTGTCCCGAGACGGGGTGAGTGGGCAGTGTGTAGGGGTGTGTTCATACCCCAGCTGCGCTCACAGTAAATATGAGTCATGAGTGCTGTAGAGGGGTGTCAGGTAGGGGAATCATGGGTATGCAATAATGGGCCTAAGTGTGCAGGTGTTGGTTGGCAGAGATGTATTAGGTCCGCCCCGTGGAAGTAATTAATATTCTTATGTGGGCATAGCAGACGCCTATACCTCCCAAACCTGAAGAGCACATCTACTGAATAGTCTGTAAACCATTGGGGGACACATAGGGACTATATCAGTGCCTTGTACCTGATTATCATGGACGTCCATGATTATGAATCAGAATGTAACACAGTCCTAACTAAACACTTCCAGAACTAGTGATATTAGGTGGACAGGTGGCGGAATACACGTAATGACTAATGACAACATGTATGAGTCATAAACAGCATGTACCTCGACAAATGTGAAGGAATACATATGCTCTGTGACTGTCAATATGTCAGGTTAATAGAACCAATCATCTAAATGTGTCCCTCAGGGTGTTATGCAGTGTCCCTGATACAGTGTTCATTCTCCCCCATTCGCATGTGAGGTCTGCTAGTGACGGAAAGCGCATATTCTGCTGACCACCTAAGGTAGATGATAGCATAATAGTTTGGGATTTCCACCTGTTCGCCTTTGTGAGGGACACTCCACTCTGGCCAGTTGTGTCCTGCAAAATGAATGTTACGGCACATGGCCTGTGATTTCGGGAAAAGAGTTCATATACTGTGTGTAGTGGTGTCATAAAATGATTTTGTTGTATCTGAAACAGCTACATGTTATAGGAAACAGTATTAGCAACTATAATGCTACAAGAATAACCTTAACATATGCAAACTGGTGAAGTAGTCAGTTTACTACTGGCTGTGGGTATGTGTTGCCTTGCCAAATGTGACAGCTCTACATATAGGTCCTATAGGGCTGCCACCTTTCCAAATGGCCAAAGTGGGACCTGCTCTGTAAAAATGTTAGATGTACCAGGTCAGAACATACCTACAGCCATGCATAGTACAGAAATATACATATTAGCACAAATCAAAGCTTAGTCTAGCAGCAGTCAAGTTGCTTATGCTACGTCACATAACATATCAACATGTCATTTATACAATAACCGTTACATGCAACTATTACAGACACATAGAATATAATATTGTCCTCTAATCAGGACATTAGCTATGGCTAGAGTATTCTTGCATGACACATATGCCTAATGAGGGACTGTCCCATGCAAAGTGGGAAAGGTGTTACTCCTAGAGTCTGGCCAATCTAAAAGGTGGAAAACCTACAACAGGTATGCGGTAGCATGACTTGGCAGAGAGATGCATTTCCCAAAACACATTTACATGTCAGCATTGCAGAGTATCGGTTCCCATGTATCAGCCAGATGGGAGCAGATTGTATGAGGAAGATGCATATAATATGATTATGTCACTGGACAGGCCGCCGATTCCGTTCAGTCGAACACCTGCCATTGCCTAATGGTTAGCCATACCCGATACTGTAATCATGTAGTCCGATCTAATAGGCATAACAAGGGATCGTGCCCACTCAGCGTGAGTGACAAATGGAAGCACCAATGTCGGTGCACGTGCAAGTGAGTGAGCGAGCAAATGGAAGCACCAATGTCGGTGCATGTGCAAGTGAGTGAGCGAGCGAGCGGGTGTAAGCGTGTTTGTCTACCAGTATGCGAGTATTGCACTGTTAAAGAAATGTGGAGTCTAAACAAGTATAAGGAGCTGTAACCAGAGGTCCACAGTGCTTAACACCGCGCAAACCCACGCACAACCGCTCCCACCTGCTGGAATGTGCCTTATCCACTCCGTATCCAAAGGTGTTGTTCTGGCCGCAAACAAAGAACCGTCCTTTGCATGTGTTGGTAGCAGTACCCTGCGAACACAGCTCATGTGAATTACCAATACACCATGACATATATACAGACAATAGGACAGTACCACACACATACCATACAGCACAGTCATCCAACAGTATAGCAATGTACTGGCAGATATGTCTGGACCACTGGTGTTTGCAGAACTGGCCGTCCTGTGTTTCAGTGTGTGAGCATGCCCAGTATGACTATTATGCATGTTGTCGACTGACATTACCGTCATACCTTCATGTGTTTGAGCATGCCCAGTATGGTCAACCGGATTCCATGTGTCACATGTCCATATAGTCAGTACTGTGGTGCCGAACCCTGCGTTGTACACCGACAGGTGGCATGCTGTGTCTACAGGGTAGCTAACGGTCATGTGGCATTGACTGTTGCTACATTTCTGCACAGTGTGGGGGGATCTCCAGCTGTATCCACAGTCCTACACAGCACCGGGGGTGGCGCACATGACTCTCACATGTGTACGTTGAAAGGGGGGCAGAGCTGACAGTTGTACACATTTGCTACTACTGTACTGGTATGTCAGGTACTCCATTTCAGTGTGTGGACCTACCTAAATTGCTGGTTGGAGGCATACCAGTGTACGTCAGATCCTAGCTTGAATTACCAGCATAGTGGTTTCAGACGTCCTAGCCTTCACAACCTACATCCAACTGCCTGGCCTGCTGTAGTCTGTGTGTGTTTCTGTGGGGGTTGGGGTCATCCATTGGGCATATCCAGAGGCCATTATATAGCATTTGTCTGTATTGGTCTACACCTGTCCAGCTGTATGAGACTTGTGTGGGCTGTATGGACACACATGATGTTCAGCCCATAACCTGCAGTGGGATAGGACACCCTGTGTACTACTGGCTACTATTGTGACTCCGGTATGTGCTACAGATGTCATGGTGCCACTATGGATGTGTACTGTCTGCTGCCCTAACAGGCGGCCACCAAATTCCCTTGTATGCTCACATCCATACCATAGCTACAGGTAAATACACATTCTAATACAACTGGCAATTGATAGGTTGATTGACTTACCTTGGGGGTGTTCCAGACCTGAGGATGGTGCTGGAGGGCTGCCTATGTCGGATGAACACAGTGCACTTCCTGTACATGGCTGAGCACAGGTAGTGTCATGTTTGGCATCCCTTGTACTGTCTGTGCGAGTCAGAGAGGGTGAAATTCCCTGGGTACCTACTGTGTCAGTGCATATGCCATGTGTTGCCTCTTTGACAAGGGCAGGTCATACTGTGCACACCTCCTTTCGCCTACTGGGTCCAGCTCAGGTAGTTCCTCCTCCAAGTCACACTGTGCATGTACAGGCCTTGGCATTGGTGGGGGGGCTGTGTGGCCCTGCCCCATGCTGTTCCTGCTGCAACAGTTACCGTAGGATCAGATTGTGTAGCATAGCACATAATATAACAATTTGGGTGCATGTAGCTGGTGAATACTGCAAGGCTCCACCGGATGTGTCCAGACACCAGAACCGTGACCTCAGCATCCCAAACACATGCTCAATTATATGTCTTGCCTGTGCGTGTGCCTCAGTATGGTGTAGTTGTTCAGGTGTGTGTGCATTGCTGATGGGTGTCATCAGCCACGACTCCAGCATCCCTCACTAGGTGACTGTAGGGGATGTCCATATTGGCAACGGTGTGGTACAGCTGCGTCAGATGCCATATATCAGAATCATCATAGCTTCCAGGGCAGACAGCACACACATTCAGTTTAATGCCCTGGCCATCGCATACAGCCTAGCTGTTGGTGGGTATGCCTCTACAGTTAATGTAGGCCCTACCCTGCTCACCGGGTGGTGCTTTGATTCATACGTGCGTGCAGGCTATAGCACCCAGTACCCCAGGGTAGTCTGCCATTTGGTTGAAGAGACGCATATTGCTGGTCAACAAATCATGTGTGTTGAGGACATGTACGTGCTCACTGGCATGTGGTGACATGGCGTCTGTGAACTGGTGCAATACTCCGGATGTAGATGCCTGTGAGAACCCCATGATATCCCCAGTTGTGCTTTGGGAGGTACCTGTGGCTAGTATACCTAGGCCAACACATACCTTGGTATCCACTGGGATGTGTTTCCCTTGGCCTGTTCGATGTGTCAGGTGTGGCCGACACAGCTCAACAAGCTGCTGTAGGAGGTCTCTGTCCACCCCATAGTGCTCCATTATCTCCAGCTCATGTAGCCCCTGGTAGGCTACCCTGGGTCTGTAAAGTCTTCTGTCACCTCACTAAGGGTTGTTCGGCAGCATTCACATCCTCACCACCCTCAGCCTCCTGCACATGTTGGTCTATGTTGCCTGCTGCAGCCCTTCTCATTTGGTTGGATTGTGTCGAGAAATGTCCCCGCATGTATACACCAGTGGTGTAGAGTGTGGAAGAAACCTGTGTGTATGGTGCTTGGTCACTTTACCGTAATGTTCTGGGGTGGGCTGGCCATGTAATCTGCTGATTGTGCTAATTATCACCTGTTTGTTCAGCTTGTTCACCTTGACTACTCCAATACTGCTGTTGTCCCTCCCAATTTCACTAGGCAGGTATAGACACACCCCTAGCTTAGGCGTGCTAAGGCAGGAGCAATCCCGAGGCACGGGGCTCCAATGTATGTACAGTATGCCTAAAACCCCTCCCATGCTTTCACCTATATTCGAGTCCTGCACCCGGCTATCTATACACATACACTCTTGGAATCTGCATCACACCCTGGGGATAAACGAGATTCACTATTGTCAACCTCATGTGCATAGTATTGTCTGCTAATGCATAGTTATATGACCCATACTGATCCTCCAAATTAATAACCACTGCTTACTGTCGCTCAGATCCGCACACAACTGGTTAAAGGTGCCTTACTATCACCGTATTCTATGTCCCTTGTTCTTCCCAGCAACAAAATAACTCGTCTCTACATGACTAGAACCCGGGACCCTGCACACCACAGACGATGTGCTACCACTAAGCCATGGTAGATATACATACATCCGAGATGATCACGTACAGATCATCCATCACAGACATTCAATAGTGCTAATGTCCACATACATATCTATATATATCTATATATATATATCTATATCTATCTATATATATATATATATATATATATATATATACACACACACACACACACACACACACACACACACACACACACACACACACACACACACACATACGTAGATATTGAATTTATATCACAACAGCAGACCACATGACACCAAAGCATTAGACAAGAATGAAAAGGAAACCACATGTGCCACCTGCATTATGCAGTGGTGTTACTATCAAGGCAAGTGTGTTTCATTGTGTCACATGGGTCAGACTGTAGTAAGGGTAAGAGTAGGGCTGCTGACATTTACCCACCAGACCTATTGGCGAATGTATGTGTATGTGTTGACAACCCAGTCTCTTGGGTGATTATGCCATTTGTGGACACTATATAGGAATGCAACAAAACACACTCAACACATCCTGGAGCTAGCCACTCACAGATATCAACACATAGGATATGACTGCCAAACACACACACCTGTCATGCCTTGGAATCGAAGACCTACCTGTCTATTCTATCACACTACAGCATTACGTAGTTACAGAATGCGCTACAAAGATTAGTGGATCACAGCACTCCCAGAGGCATACTTCTAGGTTGGTGACATCATCAGCAAAGGCAAAGACGCCGATAGAGATTGTATGGAGAGTGAGCAGTCTAAAAGCATTACTCTGTCTCCAGGCAGCTGGAAACACACACACACACTTGGCAGGGCTGGGATTAGAACATAGACCTAATTACCTTATCACACTACAGCATTACACAATTATAGAACGCGCTACCGAGATTACTGGATCACAGTACTCCCAGAGACATACTTCTAGGTGGGTAACATCATCAGCAAAGGCAAAGATGCTGATAGGGATTGTATGGAGAGTGAGCAGTCTAAAAGCATTACTCTGTCTCCAGGCAGCTGGCAGCTGGAAACACACACTTGGCAGGGCTGGGATTATAACATAGATCTAACTACCTTATCACACTACAGCATTATGCAGTTACAGAACGCGCTACCGAGATTACTGGATCACAGCATTCACAGAGGCATACTTCTAGGTGGGTGACATCATCAACAATGGAACAAACGCCGATAGGGATTGTATGGAGTGTGAGCAGTCTAAAAGCATTACTCTGTCTCCAGGCAGCTGGAAACACCCACACACACACACACACAATCACAGCAGAGCTGGGATTAGAACATAGACCTAACTACCTTATCACACTACAGCATTATGCAGTTACAGAATGCACTACCGAGATTACTGGAACACAGCACTCCCAGAGGCATACTTCTAGGTGGGTGACATCATCAGCAAAGGCAAAGACGCCGATAGGGATTGTATGGAGTGTGAGCAGTCTAAAAGCATTACTCTGTCCCCAGGTAGCTGGAAACACACACACTTGGCAGGGCAGGGATTAGGACGTACACCTAACTACCTTATCACACTAAGGCATTACGCAGTTACAGAATGCACTACCGGGATTACTGGAACACAGCACTCCCAGAGGCATACTTGTAGGTGGGTGACATCATCAACAATGGAACAAACGCCGATAGGGATTGTGTGGAGTGTGAGCAGTCTAAAAGCATATTACTGTCCCAAGGCAGACGGAGACAAACACACGGCAGTGGTGTGAGCAGGACAACTGCCTATCTACGGAGCACTATTACAACACTACATAGATATGAGATGCGCCACAGACAGTACACCTTTCAAGACAGTCAGTATGACCTTCTAGGAATGCAGACATTGACATGGATGCTGACAGTTACAGTGTACATACCTGTGAACCAGTGTGTTCAATGTAGGAATCCATCCTGAAGTGGGGTATGGACATCTGTTGCCTGGATGACCACTATCGCTATACAGGATTACAATGGTCATGCCCATACACAGAGGCACATAACAGACACAAGGTGTCACTGGGCATGCTCACACACTTAGTAGCACATGTCCGTTTGGAATGCACTATGTGTCCATCTACACAACAGTGTACTGGGCATGCTCACACACTTAGTAGCGAAGGGCTGTCTTGTATGCACACAGATTCTAAACACGGAAGGGCACAGTGTGTCGATAGTCATCACTGTTAGCATGAACACTGCACTACATATATCTGACACCGGTCTTCTACACAATGTCTGCTGCTGTCCATCACCTTAGCTGTACCAATCTAAACCTGGCACACTAATACCACCCATGGTGATGTCCTGGCAGGAGTGGCTACTTCGCACATATAGTACCATACATAGATGAAGAAACCTGAGACCAGGTAAACACCCTGACACCTACAGGACAACTGCATTGTTATGTGTATGCTAAACAGTGCTAGATGTGTAGCATTCGTAATCACAGCTGCCAATCTAGATCCAACAATGGGGAATACTGACATCTGTGCAGTGAGGAACACTTGGCATAAGGCTCAGTTGTGCACAATAGCACTACCACTGTATACCTCAGATACAGACATGTGGGCCATAAGACCGTTACGGACCGCTCCAGGTGTAAGTGTCCCCATGTGCATGAAAGCCACTCACATGTACTGACCAGTACACTCTCAAAAGCCATCACAGATATGTCAGGTGCACATCACAGTGGTAAATGTTGCATTCTAGTATGTAGCCCTCAGACATCACCATGTCCTTGGACCAGCAACACACATCCATACATTCTTACAACACCATGTTACTCATGACCAGTGGACTGTACCTAGCTCTACAGCAACTGTGCAGACTACCCATGTACTGACAGGGTTCCATCATGTGTTATGCAATGCAATGATACCACTGTTCATAACCAGGTCAGCTGTACACATAACAGGGGCCCTGGGTCTTATACAGCTGTAACAGATAACTGTTGCTGTACACCAGAAAACACACTCATGTTTGGATATGACATACATGTAACTGCCGTGGATATGTACATGCCCCCCACACACACACAACACATGTGTACATAGCATAGCTTTTGCTGTCCTTCGTGCAGACAAGTGGCTACAGCAATTACATGCATACACATGGAAGGTAGGTCCATGGCTGTTGAATGCTAACAGTACATAAGGTAGCAATGTTGACTGAGTTAACATTCCCTCTGTACTGGTTACCCATGACAACTATCATATCATACAACAGTCCATGTGTCATGTATGTCATCACACATGTCCACCAATTGCAATGCATACAAACATGGCTACATGACAGGAATGTAGGACCTACACACATGTACATGTAGTGGTGTGCATTCAGCTACCATGCATGTGCAGTAGTTGATGTTTGCAGTTCATCTGTGTCTTACTACAACATGCAGTTGCAATGCAGCCCCATCATTGACACCTGTATATGGTGAAATACTGACAGTACGGTAAGATGTACATCATGTATGGATGGATGTGTGTACATAAAGTGGTGGGCCTCCTTTGCAGATGGATGTTTGCTGAAGACAGCTCACAGGTGTGTCACAAGCCATCCTACTATAACATGTGCAAACAGTAAGCTATGTTTCTGTTACTTGAAGGTGAAAACATACAACCTACATAGCGATCAGGGTGTCACTGTCTGTAAATCAATTGACATCTGTAACACTTAAGTCCTCCTGTGTGCATATAGCAGCACAATTGCTGAAGGTAGCGTCGGTACACATTGTAATGCGGGAAATACTGCTGCATGTCTGTCAGACGTGTCATAAGATAGCAGGTGTTTGATTCACAGTACTGCCATGTGTGTTTACTTGTGTGACCATATATGCCACGTATGGTGGGGAATACATCCCAATTGTTACACACCCCTCTACACTGTTGTAGAGATCTGTACATACTGCAGTGTAGAAAGCAAGACATAGGCAGGGGTGGTGTGTGTATCACACACATGTTAGCTATCTGTATGTGCATGACATTTGTGGACTCCACGGTGTGTGTGTGTGTATATATGTATGGCTGTCTGGTGCATGGAATGAGGATGTATGCTACCATACAGAACAGATAGGACCTCTAACCCCTCAAGGTGATGCAATCTACTACCCTGTTGATGCCGTCGGTCTTAGGCATTACTGCCTACCTGTACATGTTCATTCTCTGTGTCACATCATGTGGGTGCACAGTACTGTAATGGTGATTATCACATAGGCAGGGGTCCTCACCTCAACACTATCAAGTGTGTGTTATAGTGTCATTGACCCCGTGAGTGTGGGCATGTTACTGTGTGTCTGTGTATGTCTGTGTATGTTCTCATCCTGTAATGTGAAAGTGTATTACTGCTACACAGTGAGGCCTCATGCTATCAGCTGGCCTCTACCCTTGACATCAGCTAGACTGCTGTGTAAACACCCGCACCATGTAACTGTACCTGTGATGTCACCCGTTATGGATGTCACGTCTCTAGTCACTGTAGCCTAGTACACAGCTCACATGCTCCTGAATCAGTAGATGTGTAGAATCTTTGGAATGTTAGCTTTTCTAACAGTGAGGTGTAGGCTACGTATAGCATGCTGGTATTGCCATACATGCCTGCGAGTACTCCACATTTACACGTGGGAAACTTCAAACACTGGTACTTAATGGCACATGCAATTAGACCTTAAGGAGGGAAGCAGGGCATCATTACCAACATGCTATTACTGTTGTTACCAAGACACATACTGTGAACATAAAACAATGCATTCTAAATGCAAACACTGTTACGTAATGGCACATGCAATTAGACCTTAAGGAGGGAATCAGGGCATCATTACCAACATGCTGTTACTGTTGTTACCAAGACACATACTGTGAACATAAAACAATGCATTCTAAACCTGTACTATATAGTATGTCTGCTGCATGTCAACAGTGCACAACAATTGTAATATACACTTATCTCACTATTCTGTTCACCCTGTGCATCAGACCATATGAGCATGTCCCTGCACCGATGGTGTGGATGACAGGGATGCAGCACAGGCATCATCATATGCACAGGGTGATAATGTTGGTCAGGGGCCTAGGCTGCACCAGTGGATGACATCATGTGTGTGGGTTAGGGCCTGTGATCTAATTGGACATGTGCGGTTGTTATGCATGTGGGTGTTGTGGTGCCCTACAGATGTTTCTGGTGTGTGCGTGTATGTGTGCACACAGTTCTGCCATGTGTCCGGCCTACACAGGGGTATTATTGACAGCTCCAGATTGTACAGACCAGGATTTACAGCTCACTGTGTCCGGCCACGGCCACATGACCTGTGCCTGCCAGGGGTTGCACGGGCACTACCAGGCAGAGGTACAGATTGGCTACTGTCTGATGACACATGTCCACTGGAACCGTGTCCTCGCTGGGACCATCCAGGGCCATGTCCACTTGGCCTGCTGTGTCCTGGTTTGGACAGCACAGCACCAGCTGCACTGCTGCTGCTACCGGCACTATGGGAGCGGGCATGTGAGGTAGCTCGTTCACGTTGACCTGCACCAGGTGGTGTAGCTGGCCTACGTCCACATGGCCTATGCCTCACTCCTACCAAATGTTCCAGCACAGACAGCTCACGCTCGCGGATTGCCATGCCACGGTCAATGATTCCAACCATGTCACCCAATTGCCTGTCCAAAATGTCAGCAATCTACTGTTGAGCATTTGCCAATGCCTGGATGTTGTCATTTAAAGAACGGATAGCAGCCCTCTGAAGCCTCTGCCCTTCTCTGTTCTGCCATTCAGCACGTGCCTGTGCCGCCATTACAGTCTGAAACATGCATCTGGTGACATCAGCTGCTGCGCTCTGTCCTGCAGGTGCATGTTGGCCAGAGGTCCTCCTACGAGCAGCACTGGCCACATGCCTGTGTGGCACATCTGCAGTCATTTCACTGACACCATGGTGTGAAGACACACCTTCCATAGCCACCACACGTTCCTGTTCCAAGCTAACACATGCTAACTGTCCTTCCTCTATGGCCACTGGTGATGGGGTATGTGTTGGCATGAGAACTGTGTGCAGGGAAGAGGGGGATATAGGTGGGATGGCAACCAATGGCACAGATTCAGCCCCTGACAACCCTGCCTGTACCTCAAGCATATGTTCATCACTGCTAGAGTCTGTAGGGACACTAACATCAGATGGACCGCAGGAGGGTAATGCACCTACATCACCTGTGAAGGCAAACAAAGACATTACAATAGAAACACACAGACACACACACGCACAGACACACAGACACAGACACACACACAGACACACACACAGGCACAGACACACACAGACCATGCATGTGATTTGACAGAAGGCATGCAGCATGCATGTGATACAGCAGATGGCATGCAGCTCAGTAATTAATAGTGGTAGTTAGCATACATCCCTGGGTTGCACACAACAGCAAGCATGTGTCATAGCAGAAGTCATGCATTTCACACAATCATGGTAGTAAGCATGCATCCCTGTGATACACCATGTGGACCAGCACAGGTTAACAGTACACATGGCTGATGTGAGGCATATTTCCTTGACATTAACATGTAGTATGACATGTAATCTGCTGACATGTGCATTGACATGCATACATGTTTGACACAATGGTGTCCTGACACATGTACAGCGGTGTAATGGTGTCACATTGCAGTGTTGTCTGTATGCCCTACAGATAGAATGCACTTTTAGCAGATGTGCATGACCATTGAAGGGTAGTATGAGGCGTCTATATTGTTATACAGTGTGAAGTACAGACACAGTGCCATTGCATGGAATCATGAGGCACCTCTATTGTTATACAGTATGGAATACACACACAGTGCATAGCCATGACTGCGTGCATACACAATACATAAATACTGTGGATTGTGACCCACATCGCTGAGATGTATACACACTAAACCATGCTGTGTCATGTGTGACAGGTCACCAGAAGACATAAGGATGGCACCCCTGCACAACTAACATTTCTTAGCTGCCTGGCAACCATGTCCACACATGGCAGACTTGTCAATACACCATGTCCCACATGACTTTATGTACCACACACACGAGGTGCACAGCTGACAGTGATGTCCAACAGCAGCAAGGGAAATGTACGGTATCTGTGGCCTGATGTGGTGTCTATGTATGTATGTGGAAGCTGTACAGGTGACTACTGTCATGCTGTGACACAGTCATGATGTTCAACACATCTTATGTGGTCAAATTAAGTGACACCTCCACAAGCTGTGCACAGGCTTTTAAGATGTCCAGTGTTCCACATCTACTATATAACCATTCAACAAAGGCTATAGTTGGACCATGTGTAGACAATGTGCAACAGGGTGTACACACATACACATCACATCTACTGTGTGTTGCTACATGTCTCTGGCCATCCTCCATGGCCATGTGTGAACATGTGTTGGCCTAATGTTTGTGATGGCCGTCTATCTCACATGTCTGTGTTGTCCCATATGACATACACCCATAGATGTCAAATACTCCACGGTCCACATGGTTATGCAGACAAAGGGTTGTATGTTTGGTATGTGGGGTATGTTGTATGGGATAGTGAGACAATGTTGCAGCCGGACCACTACATGTCTGGGACATGTCAGATGGCACATCACAGTGTGTGCACTCATTGCAGGGGCATATTCCACAATGGTGAATCCTGTGGGCTGCCCATATCCCAGCTCACTGTGTAGTACTGTTTGCGTACCCCACATGTGTTGTTCCGATGTATAGTACATATTCCTACATTGAACAACACCACCACCGTTGTATGCACAACTGTCCACACATCTAGCAATGACAGTTACTGTGGTTTCATGTCGGTGTTTCATTTAGTTTGTATATATTGCACATGGGTAGCCAGTGTGATTGATGAAAGTTGCGACCTGTATATCGTGACTGGACCATACATTATATGTACATGTGTTAACTGGCCACATGGTGAATAGATCTGTGCATAAACATGCCTGATACTGATATCTGTCTCACCTGCAACGGCCTACTGTCTGTGCGGCACGCCAGAGGTACCTGTATAGGGGTGACACAGCAGTTTGATCATTATCCATGACTGTATGACAGCTACAGGGTGCACTGTGCATGTTAACACATTCGCCAGTACAATAGCATATACTATGGAGTATGCACATGTGTGCATACACAGGGTAGCATACTATAGTATGTGGCATGTGTGTAAACATACCTTGCATATGATGTTACATTACATATTGTACAGTGACACATGCAACTAAATGGGATATAATAGTTATATGTGCAGTAGTGACTTACCAGGCAACTCCAGGCTCGGTAGTTGGGAGACACCCACCTCCACGATGGCAGCTAGAGTTTGTGGATGCTGTTCTGATGGGGTCCCCAGGCTGGCCAATAGCTCCTCGGTAGGTGTGAGTGGGGGCTGGGTTGGTGGCCCACCACCTGTTCTTCCTTGTTCCCTGGCGATTGCATTGCCACGCTGTTTCGCATGTTGGATCAGGTCCTTGCAGTGTCTGCGCACCTGCTGGTAGGTGCGGTTATGGCCACCCACATCATTAACCCTCCTGCGAAGTTCCTGCCACAGGTCATCATGCTGCTGGGCATACTGTGGCACATGGCTGAACAATACCTCATAGTTATCCTGGAGGTAAGGTATGAGGGCATCATCCTCCAAGCGGCTATATGCTGGCAGTGGTGATCGAGGCATTATCTGGAAGGCATAATGATGGAGACAGGTCACAGTATCTCAGAGATGCACAGAGATACAGCTGCACATACATGTGTATTACATTTAGTACATATGAACAGTTGTCTCTGCAAATCGTCATGCACTGACACGACTGACATATTTGTGTCACACACATGTAACACCCGATGGGGATTGGATATTATCAACATATATGTGTGTCACCTCATTACATTGCTCATACTCCAAGTGAATGCTGTCTTGATGTGGGCATGTCTGTTTGCCTGTACTGGTGTTCTTACCTATAAGCACATACCTGGATGTGTCCACATTAATGCTGTTGACCTTGATGCTGTGTATATGTCACATATCAACACATACACTGCCTTAACAGACATGAGCAGTGTTAATACAGACATGTGCACGGAAACCTTTACATGCATGTGTTTTGCCATATACATCTACACGGCACTGTACAGCAGTTCAACATCCTGCCATGTATTGCCTGTGTTGCACATGTGATACACATGGGACAATGGCTAGCCGGATGGTATTCGCAGGGATGGTTATCAACTATAGCATGCACGGCCAAGGTCATGTAGTGTGTATGCCCTGGGCCATGTATGGGCATAGGATGTAAGGTTTTCTAGCTGTATCCGACAGCCATGTTCCTGCCGCCAGGTGAATCAGTGCCACATTACTGATCCAGACAGTTAATGATACATCTACCATGCGGTCATCACACCATGTATGACAGAGATGACATGTGCAGCTTTGCTGGACAGGGTTGCATGGTATGGCAGGAGTATGTAACATGTATCGCACAGGGATCTGTCCAGAATGTGGCGATCCTTGTACTAGGAAGGTGGCTGTCTATGACGTATGTCTTTCAGATCAGGATATGTACGTGTAGCATGTCCAACATCACAGTGTTGCACATGTCTTTATGCAGGGTAGGCAGCATGCTGCATGGTGGAGATGAGGATTGTGAAGGCTGGTGTTGCCCATCCAAGCATGGCCAATACCCCTTAGAGGTGATATGTGATCCGATATTGGTCACTTGAGTGCTGAGTATGGCTGTACAATGATCTCCATGCTCATGGATGACACCCTGTCATGACTTGGGTTGCCTCTTATGACTACCTGGTGATGTCACTAGCTCAGGGAGGTAAACTGCACAGCACCATCCCTTAGACACAGTGTCCATAATGTTGACCGCTGCCTAGGTGGTAGTTAATGGGTACAGGGTTATTAACCTAGCGGTGACAATGCAATAAGCAGCTGTCAGATTGTGCACATATGTCACGCACCTCACCCACAAAGCCCATTCTGTATGTTGTCCACAACACTGAGTCAGCTATTGTTCCTAGGTCATGGCCATTCACATACTTACATACGCAGATGCCTCCCATTTGTCTGTGTGTTATGGGCTATAATGAGGGGGGAGTACAAAACATTAATCCTGTTTTACTGTAGTTGCCACTGGTGTGATATGCACATGTCACTCAAGCACCTTTTGTAGTGTTGCTTCTGTCGACAGGCCACTGGTAGAACACTCCTGTGACATACGAAGGTACATATAGTATACTGAGTGTAGGTGGAACACAGTATGGGTGATGATGTCCTATGACCTGTCACAGGTATGCTATGCAGTGTGAAATCATCCGTACTGTCATCTACATCTGTACTGCTAACAACATCTACGTTGATTAAGGTTCATGGACTTTCAGACCATACTCAGCAGGGTAATAGTGCAGTGCCTCCCATTATGAGTGGCGTCTCCGCTTTGTGGGTTGTGATAACTGTTGCTGTGCTCCAGTCAGTGTTTTCACAGACTGACATGAACCTGTGTTTTACATGGAAGTGTATGTGTAGAGCAAAATGTTTTGCCATATGTGTATTATACGACCAGGGATGTGGACAGGTCACATGCAGCCTGAGTGCACCTTATACCTTCATAATTATGGTAACAGGGGCTCTGTAGTGTTCATGGATATGTGATTGTGTACCTGTTGGGGGGCAGTGAGTTTATATTATCCAACACCCTATCTGTATTGCATATTCATGCTCAGCACTTGTTCAGAACATGTAAGCACTTCATGAGCTACTAATTACTATAGCACTCAATCATACTCATTTCCTACAGGTAAACACTGTTTGTCCTTACATTTCCAGCTTGCTTACAGTACAACAGCTGTTGTACACACTTACCTCACATATCTTGTGAGAAATGGTTGAATATACAGGCATGTCCAAGTGTCAATTACCAGTGTTATTGCCTGTCTATATGATGAATATGGGCAGCATGAGGCAATATAGCAATTTTCTCATGTACACAGCCAATGCTCACCTCCTAACATACGACACTACAGCCTGTGGGAGATGCACATATGTAGCCATGCTGGAGGTAATGCTCTCTCCAACCCAAACTGAACCTGACATTCATGTGGGGACGTTAAACGTTTGCACCACACCCCACTCATCACATAGTCTCACTAGATCTCCACCACCACAGGCCACACATAGTAAGACTACAACATTTGCGGATTCTCTCCATACTACTCTGTGTAGGCAACAGAGGCAGCCCCCATCACCAAACACAACACCAATTACTTATAGGCCACAGACTCATGTGTGCCCATCAACTACAGCCAATAGGGTGTTATAACATACCCAACACACTAGTCATAGGTGACTCTGTAGGCGGTCACACTGATGTCCCACTCAGCAGGCTACACAAGGCGATAGTCACTTTCATCTGGCTGTCGGGTAACAGGATCCACAACATAACCTATGCACTCAGGTCATTCTTCAACAGGTACAATATGACTGTCATTCTCCATGTTAGTGTGAATGCCCTGAGATGTAACTTTCTGGACTACATGTACAGGGACATGCAATAGCTCTCTGATCTTGTAACCAGGCAGGTATCGTCCAAGCCCTGAGAAGCATTCTGCATTCATATAGACTGATACCATAGTACAACGACTGAATTATTCACTTCAACAGTTGCCTATGCTTCTGGTGTCATTCCAAAGGTATCCAGTATCTGTCTGCTTTGAATGACATGGTCGACAAAACACGATGCTTTGGCACAGATGACCTGCACCTGTCAGCCCTGGGATTACGGATAACATCTAAGGCTGTTGCTGCTCCTATACTGCCTGTTTTAGACACATTTCAAATAACATATTCACCACCAGAACAGGAACAGGCAAGCAAAACCTGAGGGTAATGTTACTCAATGCTTGACATCTTCATCTCAAATGCCAAGGCACTCCTTATAATGGACCACTTCAATATCTCTGCAGTGACTGAGACCTGCTACTAGGCTCCGGAGAGCACCCCTGCACTGACAGGCTATTACGCAGACCACAACTTTCAGTCATGTAACCAGGACCGGAACACCCATGGCGGAGGTGTGTCCATATTTCACAAGAATGTACACACCTCCAGGCTGGTTTCTTAGCACAATGCATCAGAGGTAATCCAAGTGCAACTAACTGTGGCCAGAACTGCTATACAAATTGTAGCTTGCTATGGATTTCACACCATACCCCACAGTTAACGGCCCTCATTTCTTGGTGTACTGGACAGTAGGGTTCAAACAGGAACTACTGATGTGAGACTGACACTACCCCAGACTTAACTGGGATACCTACTCATGTACCGACACATTAGGCCAACGCTTTTTGGGATTCATAACCTCCAGTCGGCTGGATCAACCTATACACACCACCACCAAGGCCAACAATATCCTAGACCTGGACATTACCAACATGTGTGACTGGTGTTCCACACCTGGGGTTATCCCCTCGTTGGTCAGTTCCGAACATATGCTAATCACCCTTGTTATCCACATCCCGGCACCACACCCTTCGTGGAATACACAGTACAATATTTCTACAAAGCCAACTTCAGGCTTCTTATGACAGCAGTAGTAAACGTCATGACACCCGTACAGATGGACAATATAGTTACAAATGCTGAAACATACACAACTGCACTTCATTAGCACTTACACGACTGCATGGATCATGCTATCCCAAACAGAGCCATGACGGTACCCACCAGATAACGGACACCACTCTGGGGGTCCAGTGCCATGGACATAATGTACAACAGAAGGAGGAGACTGTTGCAAAGTAGAGTACAGTCCCATGGGTGGGGTAGCTCCCTGGTCAGCCTCAGTAGGAATCTGAGATCCCTTATCACATCCTCCAAAGCTAGCTACGTAAACATTACTGCGACACATTCCAAGGACTACCACAAAGCGTTATGGAGGTATGTCACTACTCTCGATGGCAATACCCACATCTGCTCTGACATACAACGGTTAGGCAGGAACATTACAGAACCGACTGATATTGGCAACATCCTGGCAGATAGGTTCAATGCTAACTTTACACCCCTCTCATACCCTACAGGGCCCAGATCTATACAGGAACAATGCAGAGTCCCTGCGGTCACAACTACACAGTTCAAACCTGCACTCTCTAAAGCCTGGAACACAGACTCCATGTGACCGTCCAACATCCCAGACTGCGATTTACACAAACCTCAGAATGACATGGCTTCCCACTTGGGCACCAAATTCACTAATAGCCTTGTATCAGGCATTGTGGCCCCTGAATGCCACACAGCAACAGTTATCACACTCCACAAAGGTGGCGCCACAATGGACCAGAGGAACTATTGCCCTATACGCCTGACTAGACTGTTCTGCAAGGCTATGGGCACATCATCATGGAAGTCATTCACAGAGACATTGGTGGCCTCCAAACCTTTGATGCCACCCAGGTTGGATTTGTTAGGGCCAGACCATGGCTCCTACACCTGGTGGAGTCCTTTGAGACAGTTACCAAGGTAGTAAATGATGGTAAGGAGGTCCACACAGCCTACCTTGTCCTCTCATTGGCTTTCAACACCGTTCCCCATTCTGGTATTGTCAACATACACATCCACCTGCACATCGACCCCTACGTCTCAAGATGTTATGCAAAGTGGCTCACGGACAGGACCCATACAGTGAGGGTAGCATACCGTAGTTCCTACTGTAAATCAGTTACAATTGGCATACCCCAGTCATCGGTCATAGGGCCCCTCATGTTTGATATATGCTTCCCTGAGTTACAGGCTAGCACAGAAGGACTTTCCCTGAATAGGTTTCCAGACGACTGCAAACTAGGAGCCATGATTGATTCACCAGCTGATACAGACACCCTCCATATGGGTGTCACTGTGACGGATACCTGGTATCGATAACATGGCCTCAAGCTGCATGCCACAAGGTGCCTAGACATCCCCTTTGGATTACACCAATCACCCATGAACTATCACATAGGTGGTAGTCTCCTACATACATAAGACATTATAAGGGATCTTATATCTGTCTTACTCCTTTCCTGTTTAAACGGTTCTATGGTATGAGCATACAGTTTGAATGTATGGCTAGCCATCCTTTTATACGTAGATACCTGTAACATGTGGTATCCTGCCACCATTTGGTGTTCCGGAGTAAATTATTACATGCACATCAGCTGTGCAGCTACTCCATTAGCCAATTACACGGCAACAGTGGGGTATAATTGAATACTCCACTTGGGCGTTGTCCTTTTGCCCTACCTTCAAGGAAGATGGCCTGGATGTGTTTTATTGTGATGAATTGCAACTGCTATATGGAGAGACACAGATATTTTGAATTCATGTCCCCCGTGGATTGTGTGTGACGGCTAGAGTATAGTTCTACATGTGAGTGCAGCTGTTATCTCAACCGTCTGATACAAGACTATTGCAAACAAAACCTGTAACATCGGCGTCTGTTCCATTGTACAACAGCAACGATTTCACATGGCACCATTACAAGTGTGTCTCTCACAAGGTATATTAATGCTTCTGCAGATGTCATTGAGTGAGTGGATGTTTGTGATGTTATTACAGTCTGTATTGCAATTGTTTCGGGTGTGGGGGAGATGTGGGTGGGTGTACATGGCAGATAAAGGTTTGTGGGGACTGCATTTATACATATTCCATATGTGTGTGGGGGTTCCTTCCCTAATTGAAGACCTATCATTTAGTAGACTAATACTATGGTTATTGCAGGCTTATTTATTAAGCCATTGCTAATTGGTTCCTATATAGCATGCAGGTGAAGTTGATCCTTCAATCCCTCCGGAAATACATCGATATGTAATGAAATGTTACTACATGAAAGCTGTCTCGTGTATTTCTGTCACAGATATTTGCACTCATTGCAGTTGTGTTGGTGACTGAACCTCTTTGGCTTGGGTTGCCACCTTTTCAAGTGGCCATAGTGGGACATTTGCAGGACACACATCAGGGTTTAGAGGCTGACACATACCCACGGTCAGTACAAAGGACAGAACTTACTTTTGTCCTAAATAAAACCTTATTCTTGTAGCACTTTAGCTGCTTATTATGTTTCTTGTAACATTTACGTATTTTAGATACAGGAATAACTATTTAATGCAACTATTACATAATATATGGGACATAATTATGTCCTACAATCTCAGGACATTTGCCCTTTTTAATATTTGTTGTCAGGACACAACTGCCCAAGGAGGGACTGTCCCTCTCAAAGTGGGACAGGTGGTAACCGTATGCCTAAGGCCGGCTATGACCACACCTACTGTAATAATGTACCTCTGAGTTAGCACGAACAGACATGCAATGCAAACACACACACACACACACACACACACACACACACACACACACACACACACACACACACACACACACACACACATATTACAGTCCCACGGAAACACACACCGCACCCTCAACACACACTTACACACACTAAAGCAATCAGAAACACACTTAAACACAGTACCTACCTGGACCGCAGCACCAGCAGCAATAACTAAATGTCCCTTAACATCGTGATAATATTACTCGCGGTTCTAGTGTTCCGGTACTGTGGTCTTTCAGTCTTTAAGCCTCATGATTACGCGTGTCGGTATGTCAAGCATTTGGTAGTTGGCAGTATCCTATTTATTTGTACCTCCATGGTTGTGTACATGTCGTTAACCTATCTATATATTTGCAGATATATGTATATCCGTACTATTATTACAGGGGTGAATAATGCTGGTTTCACCTGTTTTGGACATCTTTGACCGTGATCTGCGTGATATTCAGCAAAGCTTAGACATGGTTTGCGCATATCCGTGTAGTCATGTTTAAACGACGCTTACCGTCACTGGCCGGCGCATAAACCCACTAACATGTTCTTAAATGTGCTCTAATGACCTGCATCCAAAATCCATTATTCGTGCCATCGGGATTACGTAAAGGCCCTTGCAGGACATGAAACCAGGAACATGCACGACACAGTCAGTGGCTTTACCACTTGGGCATCTGGGATTTGTACAAGTGTTATGTTGTTTTGTATGTGGACTGTACTACGGCTGTTCCTCCATACTGCAATCAAATGTGTAACTCAGTTAGTTTACATATGGATGAGACCTATTAATGGTATGTCCAAGTGATGTTTAATGGATGTACTCCAGCATTGGGAATCTATGTCACAGTGAGCCACACACTGTAATGTGCTACACCTTGACACAACCATAACTGGAGAATGCTGGGGTGACAGATACCTGTCATGGGTACTCCCCATGCTTTGGCACTACATCCCTGATTACATTATATGGAGCCCCTCATTAACACACCAGGGAATCCATGCAGAGTGGGTGGGGAACAGTGGTTACACACATGGATCCTGCAATTGGCTCTGCTCCACAGAGGGACAATTAGTTAATCGATGGGGTGGCGACAGCAGACACATTTTGCCTAGGCTGATGAATGGCCTCTGACAATTGGGCATGTACCTACCGATGTACCTAGGAATCTATACATACAGTATCAACATATGCTGTTAGCTTCGTTTACTGTTCAGGTGTTGACTTTCCTTGTTCCAATAGCTGTTGTGTGTGCTATAGTTGAGGGCTGCCTATGTAGGATTCACACAGTAGGCCACCTATGCATTACAATTTGCAGGTGGTTGTGTGTGTGCCATCCATTTTACTGTGTGTGCAGGTGGAGAAGTGTGTCAGTCCATAGGGGCCTACACTGTCAGTGTATGTGCTATACGTTCCCTCTTTGCCAAGGCGTGGGCATATTGGGCATGCCTCCGTCTGCCTACTGGGGCTGGCACAGGGTGTTCGTGGTCTGAATCCCTCTGTGCCTGTGATGGCCTTGGCAATTGCGGTGGGCTGTGAGGGCCTTCACCATCATGTCCGTGCTGCAGCTGTTTCCGCAGGATCATATTATGTAGCATGGCACATACTATGAAGATGTGGGCACACATGCCTGGAGAGTACTGCAAGGCTCCACCAGATATGTCCAAGCAACGGAACCGTGATTTCAGCATCCCAAACACACACTCTATGATGATTCTGGTTTGTGCGTGTGCCTCATTATGGCATTCTTGCATGGGTGTGTGTGCATTTCTGATGGGAGTCATCATCCATGGCTCCAGTGCATAGCCAGCATCCCCCACAAGGTGGCCATATGGGATGTCCCCCCTGACAAATACCTGATACAGCTGTGAGGCATGCCAGATGTGGGAGTCATGGTAGCTTCCAAGGCTGCCAGCACACACATCCGTGATAATGCCCTGGGCATTGCACACGACCTGGCAGTTGATGGAGTGGTATCCCTTACAGTTTATGTAGCGCCTACCATGCTCACTGGGTGGTGACTTGATATGTATGTGCATGCAGTCTATTGCACCCAGTACCTCCGGGTAGTGTGCCACATGGTGGAAGAGACGCATATTGCTGGCCAACTCCTCCTGAGTTCGGGGGAAGTATATATGCTCATTGACATGTGGTAACATGGCATCTAGGAACTGGTGGAGTACCCTGGATGCTGATGCCTGTGAGATCCCCATGATATCTCCAGTTGGCCTTTGAAAGGTACCTGTGGCTAGTATTCTCAAGCTTACACATACCTTCGTGTCCACTGGGATGGGTTCCCCTCTGTTATTTCTGGATCTCAGGCGTGGCCGGCACAGCTCAACTATTTGTTGTATGATGTCCCTGTCCACCCTGTAACACCCTACTGTCTCCAGATCATGCAGCCCCTGGTAGGTTACCCTTGGTCTGAACACTCTTCTCCTCCTCCAGGGCCTGAGGTGGTTGTCAGCATCATCCTCCATAACACCTTCAGTCTCCAACACATGGTGATGAATCACAGCTATGGCAGCTCCCAACAAGTACATTGTAAAAGTTCCCCATCTGTTTACATGGATGGTGCAGTGTTTGGGAATACACAAGTGTGTGTGAGGTGCCTTCACTCTTTATACTATTGTGCTTTGAACACTGATGATGTCATAGGGTGTGTATGTACAATCGGAGCTGCAGGGTATCTTATGTGTTTTACCACAAGCACTGCTATTGTGGTGCCTTTGGTGTTGAATTACATTTAGCTGCCGTGGATTACCTCTTGCCCTTGCCTTAACATTTCTAAACAATTCCCCTCCCATTGTCTGTCATGCATCCAGCAGCCTGCTTTCTTTTGTACTTTCTCAAACCAGGATTGTCTTGCGAAATGTGTTCTATAGCCAATCTACTGCAGGTTTGCTTTGCTCTGTGGTGACAGTTCTCTTTTCCTTGCAATCCGACACCTCCCATATCCTGTTCTGCAGGTTGCTGCTAGCAGCCCTGTTAGCTGCCGTCAATGGCCCAGTGTGAGTTAATAGGTGTTAATTGCTCAGTTGTATTCCAATTACCCTACTGTGGCATTTCCTTATTGTCTTCCCCTAAACTTCCTGTTTGAGCTGTGGTGTGCGGCACGTGCATCCGCTTACCGGGTTTCGGGCACGTTTTCATCCACGTACACATGCACTTTCGGGCACCATGTGTGCTCTCAGCTAAGCAAAGCTATACCTACATCCACACCCCTATCTTGCAGCTTTGCTTAGCAATGGGCAGCCCGGATTTGCATTGCTCCAATTTGCTTACAGCTACGGTGGCACACCCCACTGCTGATGTCATGTATACCTCCAGACCACTCCTCGGTGTTGTAGCGCTGTGCCGTATGGTACATCCTTAGGCCAGTGGGACGTTTGCGATTCACTATTACTTGCCTCATTTGCATGGCATTGACTACTAATTCATAGTTACCATGCCGAACACTGTCACAGACCCTTAGCAACCCTTGCAGCTTGGTTGTGGTGTACCATGCATACCATTGACTATTGTGGTGAAATCATGATTTGTGTTACATTGCAATTGTATGACATTTGTATATATTTTCCTTGTGTTCCCGTTTGCGCACACATGCCCTGCAGTTGTACTTTGCGTTACTGTGGCCATGACATTAAATGTTATTTTTTATGTGTTGTGCATCTTTTCTTATACCATTGGCTGTATATTTAGCCATTGGCATATGTTAACTTTGTAATACATGAGTCTGGTCCGCTTTCATGGCTCCGATGTTCTGTTTGGCAAAATGTAAACCGTTTTTTTTTTTGGTTTACATTTCTGTAGGCTTACGCTATGCCTACACCACTTCATGAATCGCTATGTACCTTCATTTGCATGCTGCAGTACTGCGCATGGGGTGATTAGCATACCTGAGCAGAGAGCTGCGCAGATCTGGCGTATGCTGGTAGTGCACGTGGAATTGGATCGTACCTGAATCGCTTTGCGGCCATATTTGGCATTATACCGCCTACGCTACGCCTGCGCCTGGTGCAAGCTTCATGAATCCCAGGGTTTTTTACACTCCTTATGAACAGCTACAGATGGAGGCTGCTGCAGAGGGACTATACCTGGTCTCATTACAAGGCTGAGGCTTGGAACAGCTTAGCCAAGGCTGTCTCTAGTACGACTGGCATAACATGCACTGGGAAGCAATGTAGGAACCAGTACAGTGACCTTAACAGGCGCTAGCAGACACATCTCGACTGGTGGCTGGATGTGTTTCAAACTGCTAACACCACCCCAGTTGTGTACGTATACAGATCAAGCAACTTGAAATGATATGCAGTGCTGTAGATAGCCAAGATTGGTATGCATAAGGCTTTCATGTCTCTTCTCTCATTCTTTATTTTACAACTGCAGAGGAAATCACACCAAACAGGGAGGCACACACTGAGAAATTGGTGTGACTCAAAGAGGCAAGGGGTATGTCTGCAGCACAACTGACCCTGATTGTAGTAGATGTTGTGATTCCATAGATCAGTATCAACTTCAGCATGCTTATCTTAACTGTAACAGCAAGTATGCATGATTTATTTTGTAGCTTTTGGTAATTGTATTAGGGAAGTGTAATAGTGTATTCAGATTCTGTGGGTTCAGTTCCCACAAGTAACCTATATATTCACTTTAACAAGTATCATTTTTAAATTTGAAATGCAGCAATATTGGCTTTTATGTTATGTTGTTAACTTAATCTGTACTGTCTTTAAAAGTATATGTGGAATATGTGCATATTCCAAGGATTACTTGTAACAATTCACAGTCGAGTGGCCTCCGCCGAACATCCTTTGGTCATCTACTGGAGAAAGCATTAAAGGGCATGAGAAGGCATGACACCTGTTTAATAATTTAATAATTGTAATAATTTTGTAAGATTTTTTAAAATGTTTAAGATTCTGACACCAAATAGTCCGGTCCTATTATTCAACCATGGATAACATTCCCTGAGTTAATGTTAATATAAGTTTGGTCATAATTTAGAAACCTCAATTTAATTACTTTTCAACTGAGTGTTAGTTTACCTGCACATTTGATTAATAGGTAGGTCTGATGTAGCTTACTGGTGAAAGCGTTGTTTATAACGCAGCCAGTCTCTCCCCTGTGATTGAAGTCTTTGTGATAAGTTTATTCCCATAGGTCCATCTCTATACAAAATGAATGTAACACGATTAACCATTGAGAACAGAGATTTTGTATCCGTATCTGCTTAAATTAATGTAACTCTCTCAACATATGAAAATAGAGATTTTATATCCATATTTACATATTCCTAATGTGCTCATGCTATACAAAGTATGAATACCCCAACTGTCCGTGGAGTAATTGTTACAAGACAACTGAAAACAAACAGAGAGAGATTTTTGCTACAGCGCACACCTATCTATGTTGGATGTTCTTCAAAAATAAAGCTTTTGAAAACCAAAGGAAGACTATAGTGGTTTTATTCAACTGCTGAAATAGGAAAATAGGAGATTGTAGATCGAGGACTGGGTTTATTCTCTTAAATTGACTTGGAAGCTTGTCCGGCTAGATTGAGTTCATCAGCTGGAATTCAATCTATGTATGTGTATTTTTCATTTTTGGGATTGTGAAAGTTCTACAGCTAGTATAATAATAAAAGGATATTTATTGTAAATAAAGCATGAATGTGACATAACATGGTTCTAATCATCTCTTTTCTTTTTTGTCTCACTCCACCCGTTATCTCTCCTCTCTCTCTCTCTCTCTTTTTATTTATTTATTTTTTTTTTTTGTGGGTTACCTGGATTCACAGTGTTCTGATGTCATATGTTTCTGCCAACAAACCAAATTTAGTTCAGCACAGGGAGGTGGGCCAACTGCTGTGGTTCGGCCTGCTAAACATCCACTGGCTGCTGCACCAACACCCAGCACCTCTGGGGTGTAGCCTGGCAGTATTCATAGGTTCATAGGTAGGTACTAGGCTATTGGCCCTAGGGCCTATATAAGCCTAGCCAAAGGTACCCTGGCTTTCGCCACCCAAGAAAATTATTTTCCTGTGCCACTGTCAAGCAGAGCCACAGAAGTGATCCCCGGGGTGAATTTCCTATCTCCCATCCAATCATCAAGATTTTTCTTGAACAGTGCTAATGAGGAGCTTTGTTTGATATAGATAGGTAGTTTGTTTCAGAGTATGGGAAGTCTCTGGGACAGTAATCTATCCCTCCAGCATGTTCTGTTTATTGTGGTGATGGGGTTTAGGTCCCTAGAGCGTGTAGCTCATAGGGATTGGGATTTCTTTAAGTTGCCTCCACAACACCTGCCCCCTGCCCTACCTGGTCCATCCTCATCTTGTAATAGTGCCCCAGCTGGTGGTGCAGTGGTACCCTCCAGGAGTACTGGAAGGGGTGGTGATTATGTCACCTACCAGGTGCTACCAAGGATTATGCACAATCTAATAGAGAGTGGTGTTGGTGCCCACATCAGCCAGCTGAAGAAGTTGCTCCTAAAACTAGAAAAGAGATTCCCACATCAAGCAGTCTCACAAGCAGCGGAGGAAGGGGACAGTGATGACAGGTTTGAGGGAGAGGATTAGATTCTCACTGTTCCCATGCTTGATGAGCATGTGCCTCTGATGTCCCCTACTTATCCCCAATAATGGTATCCCCAAACCTTTTTTGTCCATCACTATTCCTCTGTCTGTCTTGTATGTCCTGTTTGTCTAAATCTGCTTCAGCTACCCTACCTACCTGACCCTCACATTTCTAGGCCATTCCCCAACATTCCTCTTTTTTTTTAAATAAAAAAAAAAAATGAGCACCTGCCCCACAAAAAAAAACAAACCAATGTCCGATACATAGCTCTGCACTTCGCATATACTTCTGAACATGCTTGATTTGGTCCAGTTGGCTATGCAACATCATTTCATTATTGTAACCCATCCACGTTATGGTGACACCCAAAATTCATAAAATGTTGCCTGCATGTGCACATTACTATGAGTTTTTGCCATCGGCTGCACTAGTCTGGTAATCCTTGTGCAAAGGTGCTTAAACATGCTGCACTAGAGGAATACAGAATGAAGGCAGAGTACAGGCTGTTCTTTGAAACAGTTACTCTGACAGTTCTTAGACTGCTGGATGCAGCTTCCTATGTGGAGTGTTGACATAAATCATTTGACCAAAAATTTTTTTTGTCTGAAGCATCAAAGGATTAATTCCAGATGCATCTCACATCATTTCTTAGTGTGATATTATGTGTGTATGATATGTTTAATCACCCACATCTTAACATTTGCCACAGGTATAAGTTCTCGTGGAGATATGTTGAATATTGGCCAAAAAAGACTATTTGAAGAGATAGCCATCCACATAACTATGACATACTTATCCAACCGTGTTCTGCTTGTCATAAGCCTGCTGTCCCACTCCTAACCCTTCTGTACCCCTGTGTCAGTCACTTCATGCTGTAGAGTATGGCAGCTTAATAATGAGAACACAACAAAACATGACCATGAATGTTCCACTGCACAAAACATCCCCTTCTTCTACATAAGTGTGATATGTCTGCAAATAAAGTAAACTTTAAGGTGGGCCACACTTATGTAACTTCCAAAAATCAATACTCACTACATCACATAAGTATTGCCACTTTATAGTTTGCATGAACACATATGGATGCATGTTAAGATTTCATGGCATTATAACATTTTCACTGGCAATGTCAGGGGGACAGTGATCATGTGACGTGTGTTAAGGTTTGACATGGCCTTATAGAGTGTGCTCTATATATTGTTTGTTACGTGTACAGTGTTACAGTGACAGCTTCCTTGATCATTGACACTTGACTTTGCACTGCTGTAATTTCTGTGCACGGGCATAGTTGATGCATTGCCATCAGTCTCACATACTACTGTACCATTCATTATAATAGATCACGTCTTAATTCACACATTACAGATGCTACACACAATATCCATTGCTATTATATGTGGCAGGTGCATGCAATACAAAACTGTGTGTAAGGAATCCACTCATAATAGTGTGGTGTTTATAGGTGTTGTTATCTATATGGCTGATACCTATGTCAGGCAGGGATGCTTTATTCAGGTGTATCATATTTGGCACGTCTACACATCTGGTAGGCCATACAGACCTATTCTCTGGAATGTATACCCATTATAATTTGACAGTGCAGACTTCCCTTCCAGCTGTTCTATTAGATGTTTGTGTGATGTCTTTCTGTGTTGCACCCAGTAAATACACAGCTCATGGACAACATTGATGACATGCAGTGGTGGATTGTGGTTTATGTGTCATTCATACCTCTCAAATGTCCAGGACTGCCCCTGAATTCAAATCCAGATTTAACTCTGTCCGTCTTAACTCCTACAAAAAGTGGTCTGTTTTGGGAAAGGTGCAGTAAATTCCCCTTATAAAATACAGACAGTCATTCCAGTTGTTACAGAATATGTAAAATAAGTTGCAATTGCATATTCTGTCAATGCCACAGATTAATGGTTGAAATATTTTTAGAAGTGTCCATGATTGTGCCTCTTTCTTTCTACATTTGTCCAGGAGTCTGTTGCTATGTGTCCATGCTTGTCTGAGAGCTATGGTGACATGTCAGTCATTTTGCAGCAAGTCATTTTTTTATATACTGTCCTTGCTAAGTGTCCTCTCTGCTGAGCATATTAGTGATGTGTATATCACAACCATTCACCTCCTTTGACATATAATCTTGTGTGACCATCACATATGTACTGTCATGTGTGTTTATATCATAATATAATCACAGGAGGTGTAAACAGCAGTATGTACTCTGCCTTTTGTGTATGTGCATAATGTTGTGCTACTGACTTGCATTGGAAGCGTACATACATTGACATATCTTAACTCGGAACATTTCCGTATTTGGCATGTCCTCTTCCTCTTTATTCATTGCTATCATTCATGTCCATGAACATTTTCATCAGCACACTTTCCCTGCCCAGTGTACATTTCCTTGTGTTGTCCTTGCCGTTTACCCTCCCCCTACATTATTTTATTCTGCAAATAATTGTTTTACTGTCCATTTCAGTGGAGAGTGAATAAAAAAACTGTTTTGCTGTCCATTGCAGTGGACAGTGAATAAAAAGTCTTTCCTGGGGATTCAATAAACTCACGTAGACTCAGTACACTTTACTTTGCTGTGTTATTACTACTGTTTATTGCTGTACTTTCACACTGGTTGTCAGTGTGGCTGTCTGCATGATCTTACGACATATGTCTGCTTGTAGGCAAACTTGAATGTTTCTTCCTTCTGTGCACATGCTTCTCTACATGGTTTCCTGGCCAGAAGCACTGTTGCTGGCCACAAAACCTTGCTTGTATTTGTGTAAGCGAAATGAGCATCATGAATATGCAATTAGCCTTGTTGCCCATCGCGCTAACATGTAAACTTCATGTCAGCTTTCTGCAAAGCCTACATGGGTTTATTGAATCACCAGGATATTCTTTTTATTCACTTCTTCTTCTTGCATAACCACAGTTCACATGTCTAAACTACATCTAATGGTAATGATACTTTACAATTCTTCCATTTGGTTCCTAATTTCATATTGTTGATGGGCTTTTTCTTCATCATCTCTAGTGTACAATTCTAGTTTCTGGTTCAAGTCTAAAATACTCCCAATTTTTTTCTAGAAAGCTCCTGGGTGTTTTTTCTGTCAATCATTTGTTTCCTTTGGTACAATGTAAAATGTTGCACAGACAAGCTCTCTCTATGGATTTTGTTATTTTCAGAAGAATACGAAACATGGTCCCCTTCAGCCTGCTGGCTTACTCTCTGCTGGGTCAATGTTTTTCCTCCTTAGCGTGTTCTACATCCAAAAATGTATTTGATTCTCCAGGGAAAAAAATATATTTTAAAGGCAGCTAGGTACAGCAACTTGAATCTCACAGCTGTCTCTTGACATCCCATGATTGCAGGACTAATATTGCTTCTCTTCTGCCTGGTGAATAGTGAACTATAATTTTCGGTAAACTGTGGTGTTCCCTATTTTAATACGTTTCCTTTCTGTCATGGCTTTGTGGTGAGCAGCCCTTTCTGATTATATGACTACATCCTTAATCATATAGGTATTGGATACTTTCTCATGCACAGATTTGTGCTTCCAATTAACACATCCTACTGTGAAGTACCAGTCCAATTTCTTATTTGTACTGTCACAAAACGAAAGCAATCTATTTTTTTCCTGTTTCATTGGTACAGCAGGAAATCAAAAGATTTCTCTGCATGCTGTGTCTAACTTTGCTATTTTTTGAAACAGTTCTTGAGAAGCCTCCTATTCAACCAGTCGTTCCTTCATTTTAAACCTCTGAGTTCTGCAGTTTTGTCAGGTAATCTGAATAATTAACTACTTGAACTTCTTTTCTTTCCATCCTTTTTCATTTGACTTTATGCATTTCTCCATTGTGTCACTTATTCTAAACTCCTCTGAATACATTTGCTTTATTTTTTCCTCTAAATTACTTGAAGTTATCTCCTGCACCAAAGCTGTAACCTGTACTGATGTTTGTTGAACATCTGCAAGGCTCTTCTCAGGCAGAGATTTTATTCTCCTCTTCTAGTTAATCTTCTCTTACTTTCTCCAGAATTCTTTACTGCCAACATCCAGACAGTGTAGTGACTAACCAGTAACTGCTTTTTGCCCGTATTGTTAACTTTTACTGTATTTTTATACCACTTTAATTATTTACACTAGGAGAACTTTAATCGACCCGCTTTTCAGAATGTAGCCATCTATGAATCCTACTTCGCAAAAAAAAAAAAAAAAAAATGAGAATTTTGTGGACTAAAGATGATCAAATCAGTCAGTATTTTTGGAACTAAACTCACTGTTCACTGGGAGGTTTAATAATAAAAGTAAAGCTCAGATGCTTTTAGAAAGGATTTATTGGAGAAGTCATTGATGCTGTGAAAGATAAAAGAAAGAAGAAGTAAAAGACAGAGAAGGCAAAGGATAAAGAAAATTTTTGAAGTAATGAATATGAATTTGCAAGAACTTAAAGAAGCAGTTTTTAGTAGATAGCCTGGCATGCTCAAGTTTTTCAGATATCAAAGAGCTGGAGTCACCTAAATGACTAAACAGTGGTGTACATATATATAGCCACATGGATCTATGTTGAAAAATCGAAAGTACGTTTCAGTGAAACATACATGAGCAAACTCACTTTCAAAGTGCATTTTATCGAAAATGCACTTTCATGGAAAAAGAACGCCAAAAAATCTACACAAATAAAACACTACTCACGTTTATGCAAGGGGGCAAGCCCCCTGCACCTTCCATGTGGGGGGCTGTGTCTCCCACACCCCCTACTTTAATATTCTCACTCCGAGATCGCACTACAGTGGGGAAAAGGGAATATTCCCTTATCCCCACTGTACCACGATCTAAGCAACAGTTTGCTTAGTTGTACAATCAACACTACATGTTGATGTACAACTAAATCTACATGCAAACCGCATGTTTTTTTTTTCTTTTTTTTTCTTTTTTGCAAAAGTGCATTTTCGATAAAATGCACTTTCGCTAAAGTGAATTTGCTGAAGTACATTTCGATTAAACATACTTTTGATATTTAGACTAGGACCCAGCCATATATATCTATCTGGGTTCCATTTACTTTGGTTGACAGGGAGTTTGGTCAACATTTATTTAATCAACCGCATTTGGTTAACTATGTAGGCAGTCAACAGGTTGAAAGACTGACAATCCCCAGGTAGAGGAATATTCCCTTTCCGTGCAGATTATGTGATCTCAGAGTTAGTATATATAAGCAAGCAAGGACTGTGGGGGGCAAAGCCCCCCCCCCCCCCATTGGGGGATGTTGTTTATGTTTTTTTGTTTTTTTTAAAGTAATATTTCAAAATGCCAAGAAGCAACCTGGTGCATGCACACTAGGAAGTTGAAGTTTCTGGTTTTGATGTTGAGTAGTTTACCTTCAGGGTGCTGACATTCATGTTAGTCCACCAAATGAAGGTAAATCATCTATCTGTCTATGTGTCCCTCTACATTTTATTGAACATACACAAAGGTGTGAAGGGGAACATTTTGCTGAACATTTGTTTTACTGAATGTCTGTGTTGCTGAAACAGGTAAGGGTTTGTATTAGGGTTGTGTGTAGGGGTGTGCATTTATTTGCAGGCTATTATTAGTGTTAGAGTTAGGGTTAGGTAAGGGTATAGATTTGGTGTGTATGTGAGTATTTTTGGGGTAGGATTAGGTAAGGGAGTAGATGTAGTGTGTGTGTGTGTGTGTGTGTGTGTGTGTGTGTGTGTGTGTGTGTGTGTGTGTGTGTGTGTGTGTGTGTGTATATACACGTGTCTGCATGTGTAGTGTGTTGTATTGTGGTAATGCTACAGAAAGGGGTTTTCTAATGTAAGGTGCAGGGTTAGGGTTATGGTTATGGTTAGGGACAGGGATAGAATTAGCACTAGTGTTAGGTTTAGCCCCCCTACCCACTTTCAGTAATGCATACTAGTCCTAATCCTAGCCTAAGGACTGGTATGCAGTGCACTGGTGCACCAAAGCCCTTAATGATTTGTAATATTTATACTATGAGAGAATTGTGTAGGCATTGTACTCCATGTATGGAGCACATTTGCAAGCTACCCCCATCCAGTTGTGTAGATCATATGTAACTCAGCAGAACAGCACCAGTGGGGTGACCTATGAGACAGCAGCTGCATACAACACAGTGGTGGTACACTGCCTAACAGAAATGTCACCATACTCCCAAACAATGCTGACCAACCTATTAGCACTGACAAAAAAAAAAAAGGTTGCTTGGTAGGACAATTCCTCTCAGCAACTTACAGTGTAGACAAACCTGCTACTTCAAGCCAGTTTGTCCCACTTTCTCTGGCAAGGTCCCATGAATGTGAGCTCAAACAATGCCAAATCCTCATATTACTATCCAGTGTCACACCTAAGGAGTGAAAGATTTTTGTGAATCACTCCTACACATGATAGTGGGATACAGTGCAGCAGTAAAAGGTACATTAGGTAAATATTCCATGCCTTAGTAAGTAGCTACACATAGCTTCTTAAGAAGTAATAGCATATCTTGCTATGCTGCCTGTTTTGCCATATAGCCCTCTATCTGGAGTATGGAATACCATGAGTTATGGACACCACACACACACACACACACACACACACACACACACACACACACACACACACACACACATATACTTTTTTGATATCTAAGGGAGGTTCAAGTGATTTTCTGCGGCTTAAGAGAGTCACACTTTGAAATATAGCTGTATCTATATCTATATAAATGTATATATATATATATTTTCCTGATTGTGTAAACTCTCTGACATTCTTTTACATGCACAGAAAATATACACCTTTGTGTAGTTGTCCTCTGACTAAACCATTTTACAATTTTTTTAGTCAGGAGTCTGCATTATCCTCATATAGTGGCCATCTGTATATCACAATGGCATACTATATATTCTTGTGAATATTCAAGATACCAAAATTTGTTGAAAGATATGTGTGTTATATGCTGTTGTGTACAGTTCCATTTCAGGTCTATGCATTATGGAAGTTTTATGTGGACTATCAGACTATTAGTGTGCCAGATGGTTGCCAACATAAGGGCAATATGTGTTGAACGTCAGAGATTCATTTTGTATTGTATCATGCTTTATGCCAAAGGATAATAGACAAAGTCTATATGAATATGGCTACAAGACAACTATTCAGGAATAATGTACTAAAGCCAGATATTCAGTGTTTAAAAATATGTGCATGTGTTTGGTACAGGGGTTCATGGGGCTTAGGTTCCTTCTGCTAAATGCAATATATATGCAATATATATATATGTGTGTGTGTGTGTGTGTGTGTGTGTGTGTGTGTGTGTATATATATATATATATATATATATATGTGTGTGTGTGTGTGTGTGTGTGTGTGTATTCGTATCACTTCACTGAAAGACCATTTCACTGAGACCAAATCATCTAAAGTTCATTTCAGCTAAAACTCATTTCACTGACAAGTAGTACTCTAAGGCAAGTCAAAGGTATATGTCCTTTTCCCCACTGTAGTGCGATCCTGGTGTTAGTATATATAGTTAGGGGGTGTGTGGGGGGCACAGCCCCCAACCTAGTTGGGTTTTACCAAATAATGTAAAACAAAACCAGATAACAGAACCCCCCCCCCCCAATTATATATACTAAAACCAGGATCACACTACAGTGGTCAAAAGGACATATACCTTTGACTTGCCTTAGAGTACTACTTATCAGTGAATTGAGTTTTAGGTGAAATGAACTTTCAGTGAAATGAACTTCAGGTGATTTGGTGTCAGTGAAATGGTCTTTCAGTGAAGTGATACAAATCCATATATATATATATATATATATATATATATATATATATATATATATATATATATATATATATGAGGCTGAAGAGGTTTTCTGTAGTTTTAAGATGCTCATAATGAAAGTGTGTGAGACCCTGTAGTTTTTCCAAATATGCTGTTATTCTATAATGTCTTTGTCTGAAATAGTTTTTTTAACACAGCACACTTCTTGGCATATTGTAATTCAGGGTGAAACTTGTAAGAGGTTTCAGGAGCAGGTTCCTTGGCAGAAAGAATGGAAACGGAGCTGTGTCAAGGTGTTGTGCCACCCTGTACAGCTCCTCGATCTGGCTCCCCCCTCAACTCTATGTTGAGGATGAAAAAAGTCCTCTTCCCTCTGGTATTGCTCTACCACCTATTTGGCATCTGCAGATCACATTTCCTGATACCCTGTATGTGGGGCAGCTGCCTCCTTTCTCCCACCTTAGCTACACTTCTGGAAAGATCAGAGTGCATGTGTTTGAGGAAGGGCAGGGACTATGCTGACAGAATTAACTCATCTAAGAGATGTAAAGTAATTATTAATATTTTTTAAATTGTGCATCTATCATCCACCATAAACTGTGGTCTTTGAAGAGATGTGTACATTATTTTGTTATGTAATGTAACTATTCAAAGAATGCTAATTTTAAGGTACATTTTGAATATACGGTACTGAAGACTTCTTTCTGTTTGAAATTATACTGCTGACAACCCCCCAATCTAATTAAACACATATCATTCAGCAAAAGTTAGAGTGTTTCTGGCCTGACCAGGTTGTTGTTGATTGACTGTTCTTAAATGGTGCTTCAGGCAGATGATTTACCTTCACTGGAGCTAACTGCCAAGGTAAGATTTGTTCTTGTCAACATGGATTTAAAAACTGACTATGCTGAAAAGGAAGGACCTTGAGCTGTCATCTGTAACAATGTGCAGTTCATAAATTTAGCCTGCAGATGTCAGGCTTGCACACAGTCTGAGCTTATTTTACTTTTCTTGGACTTCATGAAATCAGCCTCTTGAAACAGTACATATTCACAAATGCTAAAATAAATAAAATGACACACTGCATTGCTAAACAGGAATGTCATATAAGAAAGAATATGATTTGTAATGTATGGATTTCCGTTCTTGCTGGAGGATAGAGTGGATTACAAAATGAACAGCAGGTCCTTTCTAATCCTAAATGACTGTGTTACTAATGAGACATACTCAAGTTCACATATAAAATAAGCATGCAGATACCATAAATGCTGTCAGAAAGTAATCCATCGTGGAGAAAATCTGAAGAAAGTGTACGAATTAGAGTTTGAAGTGTTTTCAGCAACAAAAAATATATATGAAGACCTTGGAATAGGTCAGATGACATACATGGGACAGAAGTGTGACAAGGCAAGGTTAAAAACTAAGGGATTCTGGAATGTTCAGGGGTGAACACCATCAGCAGAAAGAAATTTCAAATGCTTCCAGCCATGTAGGTAATGAGACACAATGTTAAGTATTTACAGCACTTCTAGAGAAGGAAATAAACATGTTTGAAGCTGTCCAGAAACAGGTAACGAAAATGTTGCATTTTTTCCCTGAAGTTGGAACCTGCCATGAATATACCCTTATGGAAAGGAAGAATAAACCCTTAGGGAAAGGGAAAGCAAGAGGGGCCAGTAAAGCTCCAGAGGCCAGCACACTTTGCAAAAATACTTTTACAAGGACAAGAAGACACAATTAGCATTTGTATGGCAGATAACTTAGACATGAATCAAGAATGCATTTTTGCTCAGAAAGGGTTGTGGAAGCACAAATCAGTGCTCTCCACAGGATAGTGGGTCACAAACTCTGTTAGGGGGTGGGGGTGTACCTGTGTTTGCATGCACATGTGTATATGTGTAAGTGGTTGGGAGTTTGAAGTCAAGAAGGCATGGAGAGAGACCCAGGTGACTTGGAAGAAGTAAAATAAAAGGTAGCTTACAATCACTGCAGAACCATCAGTAAAGTAATGGACAGACTGGGTGGGCCAAAATGTGCCTATTTGCTGATTATTAAGTAATATCTTTATACTTCTTCATGTCTGTAACAAAAATGAACTTTCCACAGCATTTTTGAAACCAGCCAAGAAGATTTATGTGCACCATGCCAGAATTATAGTAATAGCAAGATTAAAGGATGAGCATGCAATTTATTGTTCCTAAGGTGAATTTACATGCATGTTAGCTGAATACCTGTATCTAATTTGCATTTTGCTGATCTGTACCTTGGATTATATCACTAGACTATTACATGTATTTTTGCATTAGTTTGACCAGATACCATGCATACTCATGCTTAGTAGTTAATATCGGAGCTGAATTTACAATAAAGCAAGAGTGCTTGCAAGAGTTTCTCGTATATTAATTCTCCTCTAGCTTTCATCACTTTGTAGAATGGATAGAAATTTTGCTGCTGAGAACACACATAGCCACCGTGAACCTATGATGTGTGTCATGCTAGACAAGAAAGAAAGGTGCAAGTGACTTTGGCATCTGACACCTAGGCTATTCCAGCATAAATCCAACCTTTGCCAGTAGCTGATGTGATACTCCCAGGCCACATTTCATTTTTAACAGAAGGTATAAATAAAGTACCATACTCACATATTATGCTCTTGCCCTGACTGACATTTTGCTTGCCCAAGGTTGTTTAATTGTATATTGTTATATTGCTCAAATGGTGCTTGGATGCACCTTTTTCCTCAAAATACAAACATTCACCCTTGTAAATTGCCACAGTGACCATTAATGACAAGTGCCCAGGTTAAGCAAAGTAATCAAGCTTTCTTACAAACATTTGCTGTATGGTTATTCTGTTATTTATTTCTGTAACTTCTTTTTTTGTTGTTGCTCAGTGTAATGCAATGAGGTAACTGCAATGGTCTTGATATAATTTGTTTGCCCCTGCTCCTCACAAGAAAAAGACACTGAAAGTGAAAGGTGAGAACCAGGGATAATGAGGGTCATCCTTCAAGAGGTCAGGACAGTTTAATACCCCTAATGGCCGTTTCTCTTTTAGCTGGCAGGTGCACTGCAGTACCTGGCTATACCACATGGTTGTGAGTATGCACTTCCACATGCTGCCGTGTTTAGATGGAGCATATTCACTTTGCAGGACAAGTTTTCACCCTTCCACAAATCCCTGGGATGAGAATGCAGTATCAAAGCTTCCCCTAGGTGGTGCTGCAGCTGCAGTGGTTTGAAACCATCAGTATGCATGAAATGACCCTGACCATTCATTTTCTCATCTCTTTAGACAGCTCTCTGTTCAGACTGCTGATCAATCCTGGATCATAATAGGTATAGCAAGGACTTCCTCTCCCTGTTTTATGCTTTTCTTTAATTTAATTTCCTAGTACAAACAGTGCAATAAAGAAACTGAAATAAAATCTAGTAACAGTGGTATGATAAACATTTTTCCAAAATGGGGTAAATTGGTCACCTGTTCCTGATCTCAGTGCTTGTGACAATGAAACAGTAGGTACCACTCATTCTCATTATTATTTCATGGGCCTTAAGGTTGACAAGTCATTTTACAGTGATTATTCCATGGTTGTTAGGGGTAATATTTCATTAGATTGCTGTTATGCTCCTCTAAGTTAATGTACATTCCAAGTACAAGTTCAGTGAAAAGAATTTTGGTGAATTTTTACACTCACGGTTCATCAAATGCTGACCGTCTTTATATTGTATTGATCTTCACTTTTCCATATTGTAGTGTGAATGTGGACTTGTGTTAATGTGGAGCTGTTATATATATAAGAAAGGGGATATGAATGTTTAAGCTCCCCAACATTGGGAGGAGGCAAGGGGGCTTGTATACATGCAAAAATGTTTTTTTTTTCTAACAAGCAGAAGTAAGATGAAGCAACACCAGGCTGTCATAAAGCCAGCAACAGTTTATTCAGGAAAAAAGCACAATCAAAGGCAAAAGTGCTTTCGCAGTATTACAACTGCTTCATTACATGCATAAAAACTATCTAATTCAATGCCCATTAAATAACAAAGTGAAAAAAATCACATGACATCCTAGTAAAACTCTTAAAGCGGTAACATTTTAAATATATGCAGTACTAATAGTAGACGTATAAAAAAATTGAATGTATTTAAAAGGTAGAGGGTTGAAAGGGAGTTTATTAAATCTCCCTTCTTATGTGAAAAGAGGACGTGCTTTCAACATTGGTTTCAATGGCACTTTATCATTAAGTCCCGACCCTGTATCTGCTCTTAATCTAATAATCCATTTGCTTTCTAAACATACTGTTTCATTTCCTACCTTTTAAATACATTCACTTTTTTATATGTCTACTATTAGTATTATATATATTTAAAATGTTACCTCTTTAAGAGTTTTACTAGGATGTCATGTGATTTTTTTCACTTTGTTATTTAATGGGCATTGAATTAGATAGATTCTATGCATCTGATGAAGCAGTTGTAATACTGCGAAAGCACTTATGCCTTTCCCTGTGCCTGTTTCCTGAATAAACTGTTGCTGGTTTTATAATAGCCTGGTGTTGCTTCATCTTACTTCTGCTTGTCGGATTTATATTTTGGTTCAAGAAGCATTTATTCAGCACACACTGGTATTATTAGACTTTTTTTTCTGTTTTAATTCTTTGGAGTTATGTTTCATTGTATACAAAACTTGACGAAATGTAACTCATAGTATGATATTTCAATGTGAAGTAGGTAAACTGCTACCTTGTTGCGTTAATACTTACTGGATTTGACATATTCGGTTTTAATACTTTTTCTACATTATTCTTGGTTTTGTTTGATATTTGCATCTGAACAGCTGATCTATGCTGACAGTCTCAGAACTGAACAGAAAAATCATTTTTTTTATCTTATGTGTTTGAAACATTCACTTTGTAGTTTAATCCTTGTTATGTTAAAGCTAAGTTATATTTATGCAATATATAATCAAATGTATCACATCAGACCAGACCATTATTTTTGGTACTCATAATATAGAGAAAGTCATGCTCAATGTAGATCTACATGCAGGCAATAATACCTGACAGGACATTATCAGGAATTAATGACCATCCAGGCAGTCATGGACTTCACCACCCCTAGAAGGACATTATTTCCCTGATAATACCCATCCTGGAGGGCATTATCACATAGCTCATGGGTTAGTACTAGGCTAACTGTGGGCCATTTTAAGCCTAGACAATTACCTCATGTGAAAATCAAACCTTGTACATTGTGTCTGGAAGGTAAATACCTTAACCATTATGCCAACCTCACACTCCACTTAGAGAATGGGCTAGCTGTTAGATTGTTTTGCATTTTTTTTATTATACTATATTTTTTATACCTTTGATGTAAAATAGTTTCTCCACTTAATGTTTCAAGCTTGCTATTACATATGTAATTGCTGTTGGAGGAAGTATTTTACACATAAAATACAAGTTGTGTAAGTATTTAATGTCATACACACACACACACGCATGCACACACAAACGTACAGAAACACAGTCAGACACACACATATACAGAGAAACATGTACACACACACACACACACACACACACACACACACACACACACACACACACACACACAATCCATTACTTTTTCTTTATTTACTTTTTTTTTTACATTCACTAGACAGCAAAGCTGTGTTTAGCGTGTGTAAAAAAATAGCTGCAGTTTGCTTTTATCTGTTTGAGTTTCTCCCCTGAGTGTTCTGCCCTAAAGTTGTGGACCTGTTTTTCACGGGGCTTTATCTATACATTAACACCTTGTCGTAGAATGTGCTTGCTCTTCTATAGGGTGGCAATGTACATTTTGCCCATTTTCTAAACCCATATAACATTTATGTGGATGTACTAGGAACTGTATGCATTCTGTACATATTTCCCTCTTACCCTGAGTCTCAGAGGGGCATAGGAATACTTACTGAACAGTAGCAGCATGTGGCTTAACATCATAGCAGTCTCTAAACACACATATAATTTTGTATTGCTCAAGAAAAATGCACACATTTAGTGTGTTTCTCCTTAAAGATGCATATTACACACACACACACACACACACACATATATATATATATATATATATATATATATATATATATATACACACACATATACATATATATTTTATATATATATATATATATATATATATATATATATATATATATATATATATATATATGTATATACACACTATGACTGAGAACATATACAATGATATGTATATGTTTGTATAAACAGCTGATCTGGTTAAAGTAGCATTCCTACTGAAAATCATCTTGCAGGATGTACAGGAAGCACCCCAACTTACTGCATCCATTTATTTTATCTCAGATTTCATTTTTATTCTTTGAGTTCTTACCCTATTGAAGGAGCAATTTTACTGTGCATTTTTTTTCCACTGGACGGATAGCTGTGATATATCCATTGTTAAAGGGGTACTTGAAGATGATGTGGCATTACAGGCAGACTCTGAACAAGAACTTCAGCAAAGGCTAGGAGAATGGAATGCAAAACTGAAGGCACATGGGATGAAACTAAATACATACAGAAAGAAATCCCCCAAAAGATTAAGAGACAGTTATTAAGACCTGGGCTAATATTTGCCCTAAGGTCCAAAACCCACTACCATTTGACATACTCTGTTTCATTACAAATATCTCCTTCTTGTATACCACAATGCACAATACTTAACTTCAAAAACTTAAAAAAATTGCATTTCACATCTATCTAGAGCATGTTTCTCAAGGGCATTACTTAAGTAATGCCCTTGCAAAACATGTTCTCTTTAAAACCAGCCTTAAGAAAGAGGTGCTTACATCATTAAGCCTATTAGTAAGGTGGTGTCACATGCTTTGTTTTAGCTTTTTATTGGTTACATGTTTTTATTTAAATGTTTGAATGTAATGTTTGTTTTATGGTCTGAAGAAGAGGAGTTTCTGGGAAAGCACTCACCTATTTTAATAAAACAACTCAGCCTATTTTAGATGTCTGTTTTTTTCTTCAACTATTATGAATTGTCAACAATCCATGAGGGTAATCAGACACACCATCCTGACACTGTAACATCTACTGGAGGTGCTATGAGGGACACTGCTATACCTGTATGCGACATTATGATCAATCCAGGCTAGCTGACAGATGTACATTGCATATATATGGCACAATCCACACTGTCACGAAGGTAACTCATGCCATCAGTGTTGTCAAATGGCTACATATGTACTGTGTACACCAGTGGAACATGTATCACAGGCACAACACCTTGATGGGGGTTTTGCATCATCAGACAGTATTATTTATGCAACAAGAAAAATATCTAGGTATGGCAAATAAGATGTGTGGGAGCTCACTGTGGCAAAGGTGGTACACTTGAATTAGGCATCCCTGGAAGATGTGTAGGGAGGTACATGAAGAAGGGTGCCCTGTACTTGGTTATTAGTGTGATAAAGGTTGTGAACCATGGAAGTATTATGGCCTTTGACGTGGATGTCCTGCACATACTCAGGAGTTGTGTTACATACAAGGAAGTAGTCACCACTGTGGGCACATGCTTTTAAATGTTCCGCATACTATATACCTCAGTACACAGGTTACATACCAAATGGTCTCATCATATGGGTGTGATGTCTACATTATCAATGGGTAGTGTGTTTGTTTTCATAATGTATCTCTCCAGACTATGTGAAGAGACACATGACTGAACTGTCAGATTATGTGTCCCAGGCAGGTATGACCCTAGCCCTAAGCAACGTTCTACCTTCACCCAGGATGATGGCACAATATAAACAAAATTGATGAACTTCAACAATTGGCTTAGCTTCTGGTGTCAAGTCCAGGGGGATCCAATATCTCTCAGCCTGGGCTTACATGGTTGACAAGCCATGTTGCTTTGCCAGAGATGATACTGGCAAAGGTGCTTGCCTCCCCCATAGTGCCTTTGTTAGGCAATGTGAAAGCAACAAAGGTTCTGACATAACAACATCCACTGGAGGCAAACTCAAAGTTTTATTGCTTAATGCTAGGAGTCTAAACATGAAGCTGCACTGAGGGAAATGGCCAATCCGCTGACAGATTTGCTACAAACTTCAACCTCCTGGCTCCGACAGCCATATCTCAAAGCACACCTAACACCAGTCCCCTGCCTGGTATCTCTAAACATCAAGTCATATCTGCACTGTCTAAGGCTAAAAACCTTGATGGCACCAGATGACATCCCAGGGTGATTACTAAGCAATCTAAAATAGGACCTATGGTCCAAATTAGCTTCCTCTTTAATCATACCCTGATAACTGGCTTTGTTCCAGTGGAATGGAAAACAGCAGCAGTAATCTCCTTGCACAAAAAAGGGCAATTAACCAACCCTGGGAAGTATAGTTCTATAAGTATAACCAGTGTCATCTGCAAGACCATGGAAAGAATCATCATGGACCTTATCAACAAGGACATAGGTGACCTTCAAATTCTAGACCCAACCCAGTTTGCTTTGGTAAGGGTAGATCATGCTTATTAAACCTAGTGGACTTCTTCTAGAAAGTCACCAAAGCCCTGGATGAAGGTAAGACAGTGCATTCCACCTATCTTGATCTAGCCAAGGGTTTTGACACAATCCCCCACTCAGGTATCATTGAGAAAATCTCCCAGCTGGGGAATAACCCTTACATCAGTAGATGGTTAACTAACTGGCTCACCAACAGAACACTTACTGCCACAGTTGGTGACTCAGTGGCATACGACAAGGATCTGTGCTGGGCCCTTTAATGTTCGGAATCTATTTCTCGGAAGTCCAGAGTAAAGTATAGAGCCTTTGGCTTACCAAGTTTGCTAACTATTGCAAATTGGGTGCAATCACCGAGTCCACCAATGATGTAAACATAGTACAGGAGGGGCTAACACAGACAAATGATTGGTGCCAAAGCCACACAGTTTGAAAATAAATCCAAAAGAGTGCTACTATTTTTGCCTTTTGCAAAGTGGAATTCCCTTTGCTAATTATAGAATTGACAGCACCCCCCCCCCCAGCTCAACCCAGTGGCACAAGACCTGGGAATACATATAGATAGCAATCTGAACTTTGACCTCCAAGTTTCCACAGTTGTAAGGAAAGCCTTCTCTGTCATGCCCTAAGAAGTCAGGCTGTTGTATCCAGGTTTGAAGATATTATAATGCCACTATATTCGATCCTCATCAGAACACTAATCAAGTACTAATCAAGTACAGTGCTCCCTTTTGCATGTACCTCACCAGACACCTGCATCAGTTGGAGCGACCACAGAGGTTTCTCAATAAGAAAACACAGGACCTACAAACCATGACATGATGTAAGTGGATAGACTGAAAGCCCTGTCACTGTAATCTGTATCATATAGGATGAGGTGACTTGTACCTGGCTTACAGTTCAGTATCTGACCCTGCCCTGATAGAAATACTGAACATCCTCAAATCTAATGGCACAAGAGTCACTCACTCTAGGGAACATAACCTAATCTGTGACATTAACAGAATATGCTTGAGAGACAGCTATAGCTGATGATATCAGCAGTGTTTAATGAGAAGAAGATGGTCATTGCAGTGTCTGACATGCTGATGGAAAATGCTCTCTTTAATGTCAAGCAAGTGCATAAGCACACATGCATACACCAGTTAACTGCAGTAAGAGCAGAACCCCTCCCTATTTAAGTACACCAAATAGACACCTCCATATTTAATGCAAGTGCCATGGCACAAGTCTGACTTGAAGAAGGTAGGACAACACCTTATTAGTGATGACATCAGCAGTGTCTGTTGAGAGATAATGGAAAGAGCAGTTTCCCATATGCTGGTATAAAATGCTCTCTCTAATGTCGAGCAAGTGCACTAACACACACACACCAGTTGACTGCAGTGAAAACAGAACCCTTACTATCTAAGTACATTGATTTTAAAATTCAGTACTTTATGCAACCACCACAGCACAAGACTGACTTTTGCACTGCTGCAGGACAATTTATAGTGGATGACATCAGCATTGGATGTTTGAAAGAAGATGTTGGGAGGCCTGCATAAAATGGATGTGTATGCATGTCAACATATTGGTACTTCATGGGATTGTTGTGGTGACTGCAGGATACACAATTATGCTGTTCTGACTAGGCAGACACACACATAAATACCAGTTGACTGCAGTGAGAACAGAACCCATACCTATTTAAGGTACCTGGACTAGAGAACTCAGTACTTTATACAAGTGCCACAGCACAAGTCTTTTACAATCCTACAGGACAACTTATAGTGGATGACATCATCATTGGATATTTGAGGGAAGATGTTGGGAGGCCTGCATGAACTGGATGTGTAGACCTGTCAAAATATTGGTACTCCATCTGAATGTAGTGGCGATTGCAGGAAACACAATTATGATGTTCTGACTAGACAGACACACACACACAAGCTGACTGTAGTGAGAACAGAATCCCTATCAATCTAAATACGTGGACTAGAGAACTTAGTACTTTAAGCAAGCACCACAGCATAACTCTGATTTTTGCAAGGCTGCAGGACAATTTATAGTGGATGATGTAAGCACTGGATGTTTGAGAGAAGATGTTTGGAGGCCTGCATGAAATGGATGTGTAGGCATGTCCAACTGCCAATATATTAAATATCTGCATGTTACTAGACTGAGTGTGCAAAGTGTAGCATTTGCTGTTGTGTTTCCAATGTGCAAGTATACCTTAAAAATGACAGTTTTATTAACTATAACAGCTGTCCACATTACTACAAGTATTGGAAAATATAAATGTGTGTTGTCAATATAAAGATGTACATGCCATATAAGAAAGCATTTTAATTACTTTCTGTAGTGCAGTTGCTATATTTGGGAACAAATACTGACAGACCATATTTCAAAAGCATGGGTGCAGGTAACACATGATCACAGTGTAAATATAAATATTTCCTTCCCTGTTTTTCTGTTTTTACATTTACTTTCATGGACTGAAGAGTAAATGGGTAGTAAAGTGATAAGGGTTGGGGTAAGAGAAAAAAAGAGATAATTAGTACCATCATATGTGACATACAATGCATTATCACAATAATTAAGTATTTTATATTTCTCTGTATTTTTACATTTAAGTATACTTCTTAAGAACTGCCAACTATAAGTACCGATTGCTCAAAGTAATTGTTGCAATGTGCATATATTGCACATATGCTTTGTCAGTTTATGCAGATTTGAGTTAACAGCAGGGCACATATGCCACTTCAGGTAAATTAAATTATTGTAATATTTGTAAAGGATTTTAGTATTGTATTTTATGTATTTGTTATATGTGGTATTTGAGTCCATAGCGTCTGACTACAGCATTACACTTGACTCCTACAGTTAGCTTGTGTTACAGACTGTAGCATGCATACTTGCTTTTTCTGTTAGCATATGCATGCTTAATTTGATACTACTTTTTAGAAGAGCAATACTTTAGTTGAAATAATAGTCATATCTCATTACATACATATCCCTTGCTTTCCTCAGTCTCTCCATACACTCATCATAGACCTCTCTAGTTATTTGGGTTTCACATTCAACTGTGGAATAAAAAGAAGAGAAGAAGAGAAGAGAGTTATGCATACCTGTCTTTCCTATATGCAGCTTTCTATATACTATTAATTATATTTATTACTATACTTAATGCAACTGTGGGATGTCAGCAGAACTGAACTCACCCAGCCATTGGGTGAGTCACTCACTCTTGGTATCTTAACCTAGCCTGTGACATTAACAGAATATGCTTGAGAGACAGCTATAGCTGATGACATCAGCAGATTCTAGTGAGAGGAAAATGGTAATAGCAGTGTCCAACATGCTGGTGTAAAATGCTCTCTCTAATGTCAAGCACATGCACAAATGCACACACACACATTGACTACAGTGAGAACAGAACCCCTACATCTGTAAGTACACTGACTAGGGACTTCCATATTTAACACAAGCATCATAGCACGAGTCTGACTTGGAGAGTGTCAGACAACACTTCATAAGTGATAACATCAGCAGTGTCTGGTGAGAGAAAGATGGAAATAGCAGTGTCACACATGCTGGTGTAAAATGCTCTCTCTAATGTCAAGCAAGTGCACACACACACACACACACACACACACACACACACACACACACACACACACACACACACACACACACACACACACACACACACACTCACACTCACACTCACACACACACACACACACACACACCGACTGCAGTGAGAACAGAACCCCTACCTATCTAAGTGCATGGATTACAGAACTCAGTACTTTATGCAAGCACCATGACTCAAGTCTGCTATTTTCAAGGCTGCAGGACAATTTATAGTGGATGACATCAGCACTGGATGTCTGAGAGAAGATGTTGGGAGGGCTGTATGAAATGGATGTGTAGGCCTGTACAATTGTCAAAATATTGATACTCCATAGGATTGCAGTAGTGACTGCAAGATACACAGTTATGCTGTTCTGACTAGACAGACAGACACACACACACACACACACACACACACACACACACACACACACACACACACACACACACACACTAGCCAGACTACAGTGATAACAGAACCCCTACCTAAGTACATGGACTAGAGAGCTCAATATTTTATGCAAGTGTCATGACACAAGTCTGACCTTTACAATGTTGCAAGACAATTTATAGTGGAGGACATAAGCATTGGATGCTTGAAAGATGTTTGGAGGCCTGCATGAAATGGATGTGTAGGCATGTCCAACTGTCAAGATTTTAAAGATGTGCATATTGCTAGATTGATGCGTGTGCAAAGAGTAGCATTTGCTGTTATGTTCCCAATGTGCAGGTAAAATTTAAAATGACAGCATTTTCAAGTATATACAAACAGCTGTCCACATTATTACATGTATTGGAAAATCTAAATGTGCATTGTCAATATAAAGATGTACATGCCATATAATAGAGCATTTTTAATTCTTTTCTGTAGTGCAGTTTCTATATTTGGGAACAAATGCTGACAGACTATATTTCAAGTACATGGGTACAGGTAACACATGGCCACGGTATAAATGTGTTCTTTCTTTAAATATTTCCTTCCTTTTCTTTCTGTTTTTCATTTACTTTCATGGGCTGAAGTGTAAATGGGCAGTAAAGAGATAAGGGCTGGGGTAAGAGAAAAAAGTGATAGTACCATCATATGTGACATATATTGCATTATCACAATAATGGAGTATTTGATATTTCTCTGTACTTTTACATTTAAGTATACTTCTTAAGAATTACAAGCTATAATTAATGATTGCTCAAAGTAATCATTGCAATATGTATATATTGCACTTATGCTTTGTCCAATTATACATTTTTTCAGTTAACAGCAGGGCATTTACTCCACTTCTGGTAAAATTAAATTATTGTAATATTTGTAAAGGATTATAGTATTGTATTTTATGTATTGTTATCTGTGGTATTTGAACCCATAACATCTGACTGCAGTATTACTCGACTCCTACAATTAGCTTGTGCTATGGGCTGCAGCAAACATGCTTACTTTGCTGCTAAGATATACATGCTTAATTTGCTACTATATTTTAGAAGAACAATACTTTAGCTGAAATAATAGTTGTGTTGTACTGCATACATACCCTTTACTCCCCTCAGTCTCTCCATATGCTTATCATAGGTCTCTCTATTCACTTGGATCTCACAGTCAGCTGTGGAATAAAAAGAAGAGAAGAAGAAAATGGCATCATACATACATGTCTTGCCTATATGCAGCTTTCTATATACTATTAATTCTATTTGTTGCTATACTTACACAACTGTGGGAATGTCAGCAGTGCTGAACTCATCGAGCCATTGGTTGAGTGTATCCCTCAAGTACCTTTTTAGGTCATTAAAGTGATGCCTACATTGTTCTCCAGTGCATGGAATGTCAGTCATACTGGAAACAGCCTTGGCCAGGCTGCTGCTTGCCACAGACTTGTATTTAGAGCTGATGTAGTTCCCCCTGCAGGAGCCTTTGGTTGTGGTGCTTTACAAGGAGTCCAGTAAAGATTCTGGACATCTCAATACCCCACCTCTGGCCCTAAATTGGGCACCTTCCCTTCTTCCACAAGACATGTCTAACCAGAGAGAAACAACAATAGTAATGAGTGATTCCCACCAATATGTTTAATTGCATTTACTGGTAGTGTGGAAATCAGAACAATGCCAGCTGCATTTATGTGATATTAAGCAGAGAGGAGCAATGCTAAACAGAGAGAAAAGCAGGTTTGGACATTGCAAGGTTAATATGACAGTTGGTATTAGTTTGTGGGTTGGTTGCTGCTGTAACTTTTAAATGATTTAACTTTGCAGACATCTATTGGGGGCATAAAAGTTATGACCTGACACATTTTTTGTGTAACTTTTGACACTGATAAGACTGATTTTTGCAATGTGGGATTAAAACCTATGCATAAGGGACAAAACATTTTCTTCCACAGCAGTGATTTTTTTCATTCTTGCCACAGAAGAAATACTTGTCAGACATAGTCATGAATTATATATAAATACACTTGACAGACTGAGGGTTTAACCATATATGTGTGTCACCTCAAGATGTCCCGGTTTATACATTCATGTGTGTATGAGTCTTATTGAAGTCTGAAGGCCATTCAAGGCCAGATAGCACAATTATAATTACAGAAACATAGTAGTCTGCAAATCCTCAGTCATATATATAATTCATGAGCTCCACTGCTATACATACTTATTGTTATTTATAATTATAATTATATTTAGATTTTTTTATGTGACGTAGTATAAAGTGAAAAGGAACACCAGTAAAAATATTTTGGATTTCTTGTATTAGATGCCATGACCATCTATATTGCAGTCCCACACTTACACCTGCTGCCACAGGAATAGTTAAATAACAGTTTTATGTTTTCCTAATCATTATTAACTGCTGTGTGTTAACCACCACACACCTTTGCTTAGTGCGTTTGTGTGGTGCCCAATATACTTGATAGAATGTATCCATTTTGAAACTGCTGACTGTCTGCTTCCTCTCTGCAGGTGTTCTGGACCTGCAGGTGTTGGGAAAGGTTGCTAGCCACCACACAAGATTGCTAAGTGGTGGTGTGTGATGGAAAGCAAAAAATGCAACAGTGTATCCTTTTTGTCTGCATCCTATCTGCAGGTATTTTGTCTGCTTCATGTGTGGGCCATTAATCGAAATTTGCATGATGGTAAGCATCGCGCAAACCAGGCAATCAAAGCTAAATTTGTTTTAGCCTTGTGAGTAGTGTTTATTAGGTTTCATCCTTAAAAGATAAAGGTGGAACTTGATCCTTGATCTATGGATAGCATATGCTGTGTGGATTAACGTGTTTAGCAGAAGTGCTACACACAAGTAATTCATGGTTGTAGTTGATGTATTGGTTATCAAAGAATTACTTAACATGACATTTATTGTGTTTATCCTCAACTGCACACTGCACAAATACTGACATTAAAAATAAATAAATAAATTAAAAAGAAAAGAAGTCTGTAAAATAAAACAACAGTACAAAATATATGCTAATACACATGAAAGATTTTTACACAATTCTGAACCTTTAATGTACAGTAAGAGCATCTTATCCTTCCTTGCCACAGAAACAGCTTTGCAGCAGACAGTGAAGATCATTTTTGAATGCATGCAAGTGCAACATTGTTCACAGTATTAACAAGACATATGACACTTGTGCACTTCTGAGTTTGTACATGTGTTAATTTCAAATGTAGTGCAATGAGTGATCAGACAACCATTTATGACTATTGTTTGCAGAAATGCAGCTCTGTCTTATTTCTGTATGGTGTTCATTCTTCTCTTATCTCAGCAGTAATCTGAGACATACAGTCGGTAAGGCATTTTATATTATTGTCCTTAAAATGTGTAAGAATATTAACTGGCAACAATATACAGTCTTCAACAAATGCAGGGTAGATTGTATGTTACTGACAGAAACTGTGAAATGTGTGCTGCTTACTTACATTTAAAACCTTGATACAATTACTTCTACACTTTGCAAGTCTAACTTGGCTGGCACACCCACTGCAGGTAATTGCTGTTGCGTTTTCCTTCTCCCTACTAGCAATCATTCACAATTGCAATCCATTAGCAACAAACACTGAGGGAGTGCCTGCACTATGTTTACATTTGCTACACAGAGCCAAGAATTTGGGATTCAGCAGTTCTAGCAAGTTCACACCTCATTTGTATCTTCACCATACTCACAGGTCTGAATCTACACTATAACTAGGAAATCATGTAGCTAGGGATCCTGAAGATGAGGAGACTTGTTTATGTGGATAACACAGAAGAAGATTGCTATTACTTTGGATTTATCCACACAGAAGACTACTGATCTTGATAAGGTATGATTGAAGTTTTCAGTTATATACTGGATATGCTCACATGTCACTTAGAAAAATATTTTTATATATGCTGTGACAAGGGGAGATACTGACAGCACAGTTATCTGGAATTTTGTAAATAATTATATGTCATTTGTGAATATTAACATGCTCTATGTATGATGCTTGTGATACAACTATATTAGAACTGTATGCCATGTGTATATCAAACTGCTGGTACAGAAGTGTGTGTTGAAAAGGTTTTTGCAAAGTGCTGTTTGAACTGTAACCACAATGTGCCCTACTGGAATAGAACAGAAATGTACATCCACTAGTGTAACTGTTTAAATGTATATATATATATATATATATATATATATATATATATATATATATATATATATATATATATATTATGCAGGGACCAGTTGGCTTAGTGGTTAAGGTCTTCGCCTCCCATGCACAAGGTACAAGGTTCAATCCTGACCTCTGACCAATGCCTGTTTGGAGTTTGCATGTTCTCCCTGTGTCTCTGTGGCGTTTCTCCCATGTCCGAAAAACATGCTGAGTGTTTCCATCTCAAACTCACCAATGAAAAGAGCTGTGAGCAGCAGCACAGACTCTACATGGTGCCCTATAGGGGGAAGAGTTGTACAGACCAACCGCTTTGGGCATCTACTGTGGTGCACAGTATCCTTAAGATAGGAGAACACTGATTACAGACTGTGCACTGTGGCAGGGCTAGCCACTTGGTGTAAAATATGACTCTAGGTGATTTGGTCATGTTGACTAATGTCGCTACAAATGGGGATGGGTAGTTACCGGTGATACGTGAGTTGAGGACCTGGCCTATTCTGACCCACGCCAGGGACCCTTGCTAATGGGAGTTGTATATGTGGCCCTATTGGCCAGTGTGCCCGCCATAAAGCCCAGCAGCCCTGGGTCAATAAGCTACTGGCTGACCGGTGTCTAGTTGCCCAGCCTGGGGGGATAGCTCTGTTGAGTGAAAGCTGGACATAAAACCAACCAACCTGCCAAACATGAACTGAGAATTGATACACTTAATGTAGGTTCACTGACAGGACGTAGCTTGGAAGTGGATGACATGATGATATGGAGGTGCTGGACATCCTATGTATCCAAGAAATGAGATGGAAGGGCAGTGCAGCAAAGCCACTTGGCTTGGAATCCAGAGTCTACTACTCAGATGGAGGGCAGGCTAGAAATGGTGTAGGAATTGTGGTGAGAGAGAGGCTTTTCAGAAGGCAGTAAGGGATATCATCAGAATTGATGACAGACTCATAGCAGTCAGACTCCAGTGTAATGATAGGGCAGTCTTCATAATCTCAGCTTATGCCCCCACAGCAAGGTTGTGATAGTGAGGAAAAGAGTGCATTCAGACAGCAATTGCAGGACCTACTAGATAAAGCAGGACAATATGAATTGGTGATGATAATGTCTGACTTAAATGCACATATCGGGACAGGATATGAAGACTGCTTGGGTCCACATGGCTGGGGCAACAGGAATAAAGATGGAGAAAACATTCTAGACTTCTGTCTGGCAAATGGCTTGGTAGTAGCCAACACATGGTTCAGAAAGAGAGACAGTCATAAGATCACATACAAGAGTAGTCAACATACAACTCAGGTAGACTTCCTCCTAGTAAGGAAAAGGCACTGGGGTAGAATCCGTGATTGCAAAGTCATCCCCAGTGAAACAGTCGGCCACTGCATAAACCACTAGTTGCCACAATCATCCCCAAGCAGTGGTCAGAGAAGGCTCTAAGTTTCAAAAGAGGTTAGGCTGAAGACCTGGAAGTTGACTGGAGAGAAAGAACAACAGTTCAAGGAATTACTCAGGGCTCTAGCACCCCAAAAAGAGGAGGAAATCGGTGAAGTTGAAGAAGAATGGCAGTGCCTAAAACAGCATGTGTTAGGACTACAGAAAAGATATGTGGCCAAGCAGGTATGGAAATAAGGTACATAAGGAAAGCTGGTGGTAGAATACAGAAGTCCAGGAAGTAATCAAAAGAAAGAAGGAGTGCAGGAAGAAGTGGGAGATAGAAAAGACTGACCAGGGTAGGAAGGGCTACTGGTTGGCTAACAAAGATGCTAAGAAAGAAGTTGCAATAGCAAAGAATAGGGCATCAGAGGCACTCTACCAACTAATGGAAAGTGACTCAGTAAGGGGCACAACGAAACTATATCAGGTTGCAAGGCAAAGACAAAAAGATAAAGAAGATAGTCAGACACCCTTCATAAGGGATGCCAGCAACAGCCTGCTCACCAGTCCAGAGGACATCAAAGGCAGATGGAAGAGTATTTCCAGCAGCGTCTGAATGAAGAAAACCCCACATAAGCTGTACTGTCCCAGAAACAGCCTACAATGAGAGAAGAAGAGGAGCCCACCCTAGAAGAAGTAAGAACAGCACTAAGGAAGATGAAGTCAAGGAAAGCAGCAGGCTCAGATGAGGTCACAGCAGATATGATAAAGATGCTGGGTGAGATAGGGGAAAATAGTTTCTGAGGGTGCTAATAGCAGTGTGGAGAGAAAGGCATATTCCAGATGACTGGAGAATAGGCATAGTCATGCCAGTGTACAAGAACAAAGGGGACATCCACAACTATGGGCAGTGAAGAGGCATCAAACTCCTATCACATTGCATGAAAGTTCTGGAGAGGGTGATTGATAAACAGATACACAGAGTAGTAGAATGTAAGATGGGAGATGAGCAGTTTGGATTCAGATCAGGATGCATCACAACTGGCCCAATGTTTGCATTGAGATAGATACTTGAGAAGAAGCTAGAGATGAGGAGAGAGTCCAACTGGGCATTCCTAGACTTGGAGAAAGCATATGACAAGGTCCAAAGAAAGCTGATCTGGGCAGTACTGCAGTGGTTTGAAGTCTCAGAAACATTGGTAGAATTAGTGCAGGCTATGTACAAGGACCCAATGACTCAAGTACGAACAATATTCAACCTCACAAAGGAGTTCCCAGTGGGAGTGGGTGTACATCAGTATTCAACTCTGAGACCACTGCTGTTCATACTTGTGATGGACTACATTAGCAAACAGGTTGGAGTGGACAAATTAACAAAGCTGCTGTATGCAGCGATGTGGCAGTACAGGCAGACTCTGAGCTAGAACTTCAGCAAAGAATAGGAGAATGGAATGCAAATCTGAAGGCACATGGGATGAAACTAAGCACAGATAAGATGGTGGTAATGGCAGGAAATTGGGGAAATCAGAAGAAGCTGCGAAGGGAAGATGGTGTAACAGGTAAACAGCTTCAAGTATCTGGGAGTGGTATTTGAGGAGAAGGGTTGTCTGACTGAAGAGGTCAAAGCTAGAATCAGAGGGGCTGCAGCCAACTGTAATAGAGTATCAGGTGTAGTCTATGACAGAAGAATGCCAAAGAAGCTGAAAAGTAAGGTGTACAAGACAGTGGTGTGACCAGTACTACTGTATGGTACAGAAAACTGGGCAGTAAAGGCCAAACAGTTGAAGAAGCTAGAGGTGATGGAAATGAAGTGCCTGAGAAAGGTGGTAAGATGCACACTGTGGGACAGACGAAAAAAATGAGGATAAAAGAGCAGAAGCCAGAGTAGCTCCAATTGCAGAAAAGATCAAAGAGAACAGATTATGGAGGTTTGAGCACATGTGTAGAAAAGCAGAAGACAATCTGGTGAGGAAGATTTGGGACAGACAGGAAGAAGGTAAGAGAAAGTGCAGATGTCCAGCAAAGAGGTGGATGGAATGTGTGAAAGAAAATATGCGATAGTCAGGCATGAGTGTTGAAGAAGGCTGGAGTGTGACACTGAATCGAGAGAGTTGGCGACAGTTAACACGATACCCCAACCCCATGTAGAAAAAAAAAATCAGAAAAGGGGGCTGATGATGATGATGATTTTAACAGTGGAAACTTGAATACAGGAGGTTTACTTCAGAAAAATAGCTCTAATTAAATTACATTATGGCTAAGCAATAAAAGATGGTATATTTCAGTTTTCAATGCAGCTAGACACAGAGTCTGTCCTGAAAAGATTTCTGTATTGTCTTTGGAGTGAACTAATTACTGGTTTTGAAGTGTGAAGGAATGCAATTGTTTTATGACTTCCAGCATCTGCTAAAGATCTGAGGTCTATGTATTTTCACAGGTAGATGCTAAATACTGCCAGATTCCACCAGTGGGGGTTTCACATGGGATAGAGTCAGGTGACAAGAAATGATGTCATTCTGCAACCTATCCCAACAGTAATATTTGTGATATTAATTGGAGAATTCTCTGAGAGAGAGAGTGCATTCTGTATTCTGTCTTGGACCTGACAGTAACCATTTACCACATCTGCCTTGCTCTATAAGTAAGTTTCTAGGGTATAGTAACTCTTTAGATATAGTCAGGAATATAACAAATTTTAGTTTAGATATTTTTATTTGTTTATTTCAGACTGTCCTGTAATGTTGTTTTAAATATTTCCTGTGATTTTGAACTCTGATTTCATTTACTGTGAATATATACTGAGCAAGTCCTTGTTCTTTTATTATTTATTATTAAATATACTTAAACCTTTCATTGTGGCTGATCTGTTTAGAGATATTTAAGTTTTGAGAGTACTTGCATATTTATTTGGTGACACTGTGTGGGCCACTCCTAATAGCCTTGCACTTGGTCAAACTACCATTTGTATTAATATTAATATTACACAGTAAGACTGGATATCCTTTGTTAATGGCCTTAAAGTAGCTGATAAGGAGTTGGCTGGAGGCAGTGATCACTACCTTATAGTCTGGGAAAAAGGATCATAGCTAGTAAGCCTGTGCCAGCCTTTCCTAGGTGTGTGTGTGTGTGTGTGTGTGTGTGTGTGTGTGTGTGTGTGTGTGTGTGTGTGTGTGTGTGTGTGTGTGTGTGTGTGTGTAAATCAAACCTCAAAGAGTGTGTGTGTGTGTGTGTGTGTGTGTGTGTGTGTGTGTGTGTGTGTGTGTGTGTGTCAGCTACTTGGGCAGGGGCACAAAGCACTGGTTGGACAGAGGGGGTGCTGGAGGTCTTGGCTTGGCCACTCATCTGAGATCTCAACTCTATAGCTGTACCAGGGACTCTTATTAGGGATCTGGAGAAAGAGGGAGAAACCATCCCCAGACTGACTGTGGTCTCTGTGTGCTTTTAAGGGAAAGTGCACTTGATGCAGAGAGCTGCAAATGAAAATACTGTGTGTGTACCTGTTATCCTCTCAACATATGTCCCCCACAGTTGCCAGGGGTGAGGACTGATGCTCATTGATTACTGGTCCAGTGGTGGGTCATCACATTACTGGTTGGCAGTGGTGGGATATCCATATATTGGAATTAAGTGGTGTGGATGTTGAACTCCTGTAGCCTGTAAACAGTAGTCAATAAAGAAGGCGTTTGTACTCTCAAGCAGCCACATGGTAGACATTTAGAGTTTCATATCACAATAGTTTTATTTATTTTGTGTTAGCTTAGTTAGTTAGGGAGATCAGTCAATGATGTCAGCAAAGGAGTATGGCAAGCTGACAAAGAAGCAGTTGGCTGAGATGTGCCAAGACAAAGGACTGGTGCATGCCTACCTGACTGAAGTTGAAACAATTGCAGCCTTAACCACAGCTGCATCACAGACCAGCAACTAAGAAGACAACCAGACTGGCCTTGGGGATGTACAACTCTCAGAAAATGGACAGTTCAACCTTTCCACCGAGGACTTAAAAATCCAACTGGAGTAAAAGAGACTTGAACTGGAGGCCAAACATTTGGAAATAAAATCAGCAGGGAGACTGCAGCATTTGGAGGTCCAAGCAGAATCAGCAGAGAGACTAAGATGTCTGGAAGCCAAAGAAAAAGAGAGGCAGAGGCAACATGAAAAGGAAATGATGACTCTTTGCCAGGGTCATGGAGGTAATGGGGTGGGGAATAACCGAACCCCAGAAGCAGTAAAGGTCAGTAAATTTTCTTCCACAATTTACTGAGGGTGATAATTTTAATAGCTTTATTCATATGTTTGAAAGGGTATGTAATGTTGACCAAGGGCTCTGGGTACGGTTCCTGACCCCCTTACTCCATGGTAAAGCTGTAACTGCTGTTTCTAAATTGTCTTATGCTGATGCTTAAATTATAATACTGTTAAAATCTTTTATTAGAGTGTTTTAAGTTAACACCTGAAGCTTATAAAAAAAGTTTTGTGAGCATAGATGCAAGGCAGATAAAAGCATCTGTGAATATATTGCTGAGTTAAGTACTTATTTTCATAGATGGTTGAGTTGAATGGGTGTCAGGTCACCACTTTTAAAGGGCTGGCAGACCTTTTGGAGGGAACAAGCCCTTAGCACTTTGCCTGAGGACATAGGAATCTGGTTGGCAGATAGGGAATGCAGCACCACAGATGATTTGGGGAAAAGGGAGACCTACACCTAGCAAGCAGGGCATCACTGCACAGGAAAGGGATACCCAGTACTGCTCATGGGTCTAAGGGAACCCATGGTGGGCAGCCTAAACCACCCCAACAGAGTCTGCCAGTAGCAGGGGAAGCCACTAGTTTAGTTGCACTCCCAGGACCAAGGATTAAATGTTTTAAATGTAACCAATGGGGCCATGTAGCATATAGATGTCCAAGGAGGTAAGGTGGGGAACAAAAGGTAGGGGAGCCAGTAACTGGGAAAGACAGAATGCCAGTGGTAAGTTGTCTGGAGACAACAGAGGTACCAAACTACCACAAGAGGTTATATCCTATCTTACTAGATGGGAAACAGGCCACTGCTAAGAGAGACACAGACTCAGACCTAATCATTGTGAAGCCTGCAATGGATAAAGAGGAGCACTACTTGCTTGAGCAGTCTACTCCAGTCAGAGCTATAGGAGGGACCCCATTCCAAATACCTTTGGCTAAGGTTCATCTTGACTGGGAGGGTGGAAAAGGAAGCAAGCAAGTAGTTTGAGGATATCCCTGCATATGTCCTGATAGGGAATTATTTTGATAATACAGTACCCTGTGTGCATGCAGTTACATGCAGTCAGGCTTGGTGACAAGCTTGTAGGTCTAGTAGCCTCGGGGGGGGGGCCCAGAACGCCGCACACTTGAAGCCAGGACTGGTGAGGTGGCTACTTCAGGGAGGGAGCTACCCTGTAGCAGTGAGATTGAAGATGAGCCACAGCTGCTTGTGGGTACTGATGTTCTCTTCAGCAGAGTGACTGCAAGGGCAGAGATGAGTAGTAGTACCCAGGCTGACAGTGAGGCACTGCTGTCAGAGGATACCAAACTTTCTGTGGAAGGGAAGCTGGGAAGGGTTACAAAGAGAGAGTTGAGACAGGCTTAGCTCTCAGACCCTACATTACAAGGCTTGAGGGAGGTAGCCAGGGGGTGCCTGATTCTCAAGGAAAAGGGGAATTTATATACTGGGGCAAAGGATTAATGTATAGAAAGTGGACCCCTGTGGGTGGGCTAGAGGGTGAGAGAATACAGCAGTTGGTAGTGACCAGAGCCTACCATCTGGAACTTCTAGCCATAGCCCAGGACATTCCCTTTGCAGGTCATATGGGCATAAAGCATACAAAGAGATGTATTATACAGAACTTTTATTGGCCAGGGATTTTCAGGGATGTAACAGAGTACTGCAAGACCTGTCAGCAGTGCCAAAAAGTAGGCAAGGCAGGAGACAAGATCAAGGCTCCTTTGATGGCTTTGCCTGTGATTGAGGAGCCATTTTAGAGGGTAGCTATGGATCTGTTGTTTGCTTACAGAGAGGTGCCCCAGGAATCCACAGGTTTTTCACCCTTTGATTTGTTGTATGGGCATAGGTTGAGGGGACCTCTAGATTTGATTTGTGAAGAGCGGGAGGGTGGGTGTGAATCCCACAAGGAGTCTGTTGCGGCATATGTTCCTAACCTCAGGACAAGGCTCAGGGAACTCATTGACTTGGCCCAGGAGAACATGGCAGAAGCCCAGCAGCAGAAAAAGGTCTGGTATGACAGGAATGCTTGAGTTAGAGAGTATGCTGTGGGTCAGCAGGTTATGGTTCTCATTCCTGTCAGACACAACAAGCTGCAGGCAGCTTGGGAGGGACCCTTCAACATGGTAAGGAAGGTCAGTGATGTTAACTACATGATAAAGCTGCTAGGCCAGAGGCAAGGGCCCAAATTGTACCATGTTAACACCATGAAACCTTACCATGATAGGGAGGCCCTGGTGCTAAATGTTTGCAATAGAAGGCAGGAGGAGTCTGAGACCCAGCCAGCAGAATCCCAAATTACTATGGTGAAGTTTAGGGTTGCAGGCATATGATATAACAGTGCAGCACCACAGTGGGGTTAGCAATGCCAATGCAGATGGGCTCTCAAGACAGGGTATGGGGTAATGTATTCCCAGATAGGCTAATCCCTCTGAAGCAACATTTCTCAAGGGCCACTTGAAAAAAACTAGTTTGAGTCTTTGAGGTGGGGAAGAAGTGTGACAAAGGGAGATACTGCCAGCACAGCTATCTTAGCTATTTGGAATTTTGTAAACAATTATATGTCATTTGTGAATATCAACATGATCTATATAAGTTGCTTGTGTTATAACTGTATTAGCACTGCTGGCCATGTGTGTATCATATTGCTGGCACAGAAGTGTGTGTTGAAAAGTTTTTACAAAGTGCTGTTTGAACTGTAACCACAGTGTGCCCTACTGGAATAGAACAGAAATGTACATGCACTATTGTAACTGTTTAAATGTATATATTTTATTAGTGGAAACTTGAATACAGGAGGTTAACTTCAGAAAAATAGCTGAAATTAAATTACTTTATGGCTATGCAATAAAATATGGTATCTTTCAGTTTTCAAGTCAGCTAGACACAGAGTCTGTACTGAAAAGATTTCTGTATTGTCTTCAGAGTGAACTAATTACTAGTTTTGAAATGTGAAGGAATGCAATTGTTTTATGACTTCTGGTGTGTTTCTAGGGTATAGCAACTCTTTTAGTTATAGTCAGGAATATAGCAAAGCTTAGTGTAGATATTTTTCTTTATTTATTTGAGACTATCCTGCAATGTTGTTTTAAATATTTCCTGTGATTTTGAACTCTGATATCACTGTGAATATATTACGAGTATTTCCTTGTTCTTTTATTATTTATTATTAAATATACTTAAACCTTTCATTGTTGCTGATTTGTGTAGAGATATTTATGTTTTGAGAGTACTTGCATATTTATTTGGTGACACTGTGTGGCCGCTCCTAATAGCCTTGCTCTTGTTCAAACTACCATTTGTATTAATATTAATATTACACAGTAAGATTGGACACCCTTTGTTAAAGGCCTTAAAGTAGTTGATAAGGAGTTGGCTGGTGGCAGTAATAACTACCTTATAGTCTGGGCAAAAGGGCCATAGATAGTATATCTGTGCCAGCCTTTCCCAGGTAGGTGTGTGTGTGTGTGTGTGTGTGTGTGTGTGTGTGTGTAAGTCAAACCTCAAAGAGTGTGTGTGTGTGTATATCAGCTACTTGGGCAGGGACATGAAGCACTAGTTGGACGGAGAGGTGGCCACTCAGCTGAGATCTCAACTGTGTAGCTGTGCCAGTGGGTAGTCTTATTGCGGATCTGGAGAAAGAGGGAGAAACCAGCCCTGGACTGACTGTGGTCTCTGTGTGCTCTTAAGGGAAATTGCACTTAATGCAGAGAGCTTCATCTGGAAATACTGTGTGTGTACCTGTTATCCTCCCAGTGTACTTTTGCCACTATTGCTAATGGTGATGATTGAGACTCCTTGATTACTGGTCCAGTGGTGGGTTGTCACATATGCATTAGCAAAGGCCTCTTTTATCTGTATGCACTTCTTAGAAGTTTACTGATGGCATAGGCATTTTTGTCAGGGCATTTTACTTTCTCAGATGCACAGCAGTATTAACTTTTATCACAATTGTTAATGGTACACCTGATTCCATTTACACTCTTCTGTTGTTATTTCTGTGAAATGTAAATGTCCTATATTATCAGTGATGGGGGCGGCACAGTGATGCAGCAGTTAGAGTTGTCGCCTCACAACAAGAGGTTCTCCAGTTCAATTCTCAGCTGGGATGCCTTCTTTGTGGAGTCTGCATGCCTTCCCTGTGTTTGCGTCAGTTTCCTCCCACATTCCAAAGATATACTTCTGGAGCCTTTCTCCCCGGGCCTCTGCTGAAAATGGGCTCTGTCCTAGTAGGACTTTCTTGGTAAACAAATATTAAATAAAATGGCACAGGGATGTTAGCCTTCTAGGATGGCCCATAGACACCTCTAGGGGAGTGCTGGCCACAGGCAGAGGTGACTGGCAATTGCATAAAAATAAATGTTCTGTGGTAAATGTGTACACATTTTTGGGACAGTTTCTTTGATAGCACACGTAACAATTTACTGATATTTTATTCCTTTGTTTGGTACCAAAATGTCATTTGCCAGTTGTTTTGGGGGTGAGGGAACCAATTTCCATGTCTGTGTTGGCACAAACGAAATTGTTTGTACAGAGATTTACTTTGCTATTGTTATTCCCCTTGATTTGGAAACTCCCCTTGTTTTGGGATAAACCTTGCTTTGTGTGTGACTGTGATATGTTAAAACCACATAAATTATTTTTTTTATATTTGAATATCTTGAAAGTTTTTACTTTCTCCAGTGGGTAATACTGAAAGACTGCTTATGTGTTATATCTAAGCAGGGCTTTTATTTAGGTGATATTTATGTGCAGTATCTTTCTTTTGTGTTTTATGTCACCTAGGACTATGGCACCCAAGCATCCTAATCACTGCAAACCCCTCTTCAGTGACCTGGAGAATTATGTAATTGTCCAAGCATTTAGGCTACATGGTACCTTTCTGCTTGAGAGAGGACACAGGGATATGTCTGGAAGAATGCAAATTTGGCAGCTGATAGTGAATGATGGGGGATGCAGCAGGACATATGATCAGGTGAGTCATAGGACCACTGACATGATTTCACTGGAGTGGAGAAGAACAACTGCAGTGGCCCATGGACAGATTGTTACCAGGGAGGGGGCTGTTACAGAGCAACAGCTGTCGCTAGATGAAGAATTCCTCTCCACTGTCAAGGATCCAAAGAGCTCAGTGAAAAGTGCTCAGTAGCATGTGATTGATGTTGGTGCTGCTGTTTCAGGGAGGACAAGTATGTCCCAGGAGGAGCTTCCAGGTAGCCTTACCTATGTCAGTTAAATATTTCTTGTATAGTAAAATATTGACAACAATACTTGAGTTTAACAATTTTTATTTGGGGGTGGACTAGTTTTAGATTGATACAGTTAACAAAACTTTCTGATTCATTACACATGGGCTTGGGGTGGACGTGTCATCCAGTTTTCTGTTAAATGTATTATTAATGGGCATATACAGGCCCAAAAGCTGTTCACCCTCTATTACTGTTATTGTGATGATGGTGTCCTTACATTTTTTTTAACTTATTCCTGGACCATCCTCCCTAAACTTCTTCTAGGACCATCCTTCCTAACAAGTTTTGAGTCATCTGCACATGGTAAGCCAAACATTTTTATTTCATTTTTGATGAGCAGTTCACAGAAATATTTATTTTATTGATAATTGTGATGTTGGTGCCAAGACTCTGTGTGCATTTTTGTACCTTCTGTGATAGTGGCAGCACTGTTAGTTTGTTAGCATATATTGAACTGCAGTAGTATAGCTATTAATTTCTTTCATGTGTTTGTTGCTTATTATCACAGGTGATCCTGAAAGTGGAAGTGTTTTGCTAATTGTACTTTCTTACAGGTTTTTGTAATGTGTACATGCCTCCCATACTCTTACAACAACAAAGCTGGACCAAGCCATAAACAAAAGTGGAACAAAGGCTGAACAATATGGAGACTTTTTAAATATTTTTGTCTTACAGAGTTAGACAGTTGGCAGAATCAGTTTTTGCATCAGTATTTTTAAGATTTTTCTGAGGGATATGAAGTTTGACACTGAAATGTGTGCCATTAATTTCTAACTTATTTCTTTAATGATTTGCCATTTCAAAAGCATGAGGCCAAACTGAGGACATTCTGTGACCATCAATACTTTTGAGAGGTATGAATGTGTGAATCTTTGATGCCTGAGTCCTATTACTTGATAGTGGACACATGTATTCACATAAGTCACTGCTGTCACATGTTGAAGTTAGGGATGTCGGGAGGCATACTGACTGTACGCATTTCAGTACAGTTTATCTGGAGTGGGGGGTAGAATCTGGCTGGCTGTAGGACCCATGATTGTGAAGTCAGCAGCCTGTTAGCTACAAACCACTGGCTGCTGATTGGTCCAGACTCCCGCTTTAGTTGTGAAAGAGAATCTAGGAGTAGACAGCAAATATTAATAGAGAGAGTGCATGATAGTCTAATCTTCCAACTTCCGGTTCCACTTGACCTGCTTTGGCTTATCTTTATATTGTGTATTGCTGCAGAGATTTGTACCTGAATCATTTGTATGTAAGTTATTTTAAGTTTTTGGTAGTAATATTGCAGATGCAGTAGTATACAATGAAGTGAACTAGTGGCAGTTGATGGTCAATTTTGCTGATTTTCACAACTTTGCAAATCGCAAGAGCATTTGTTTTCTTTTTCGGATTTCCATGTGCTTGCATACCACTCATGAGCCACATGCATGCCAGTATTATTTTCCTCGACAAACAACTTTCTTTCTTTAAAATCACATTTAAGTGCATCTAGGTGTAATATCTGAGTGTGACTGGCGGTTGCAGATGAGAAGACTAAGGCACACACACCTCTCAACTGCCCGGTATCCGGTAATAACTATGTACTGTTTGTTTTCCAATCACATCTAAAAAATAATTTAACTGAGCAGTGAGTGGCATGTGGTGTTTTTAAAATCTGACTACTAGTCAGTAAAACCCGCCAAAGAACAAACGCGCACACACAAAACATTATGGCAGTCGTATGTTTGAAACAAAACCAGCCAGCGTTGAGAAGAACACTAAAAATGTGGTAATAACAACTTTTAAATATTTGGCGACTGTCTGTAACAATTCTTTATTAAAGAATGGTGAAGTGCTTACCATATTTTTGGTGTTCTATTCACAGTGGCTGGTTTTGCAGCCATCTTCAAAGTTCAAAATTACCTCTGCATCCCAAGCCTGGCGGCTTTGTGATAGAATTCTCATAAAGTGTTCTGCTCTTAATTTGTAATACAAATGTAACTGATGTCGGACAACACCTATGTAACATCTGTACTGCAATCTAAGCAATATTCACTGTGGTATCTGAAATAGATATAGAAACTGTTTTAAATCAATTACTCAATGATTGATACTGCTCGCATTTAAAATTGGCCACTACTGTGTTGTGTCGAGTTACTTGTGTCATGTCATGCCTTCGTAAAGGGTGCATCTGTGCTTTATCTACTGGAGGAGGATAGTGCTATGATTTGAACTTCTGAATAGGTCTGTTAGATGTATTTAATTCCTGCCAGACTCAAAGGTGGATTTAGCGACAACTTGTTTTATATAGTGTTGTATGCTAGGTTGAACTGTATTTCTAATTAGCTTCTGTACATGTGTACAGCTCTGCGATTAGTACTACAGACTTATGTTGCTAGTCATCTATTATTGTGGTGATTCCTTGTAATGTATAGCTAATTCCCTTTAATGAACAAACTGCAGTATTGCATTGTAAGAGAATGTTCTCTTGTAATAGGCAACAACACTTTAAAATTCAAAATTCCCTCTATGCATCCCTCACTACCTTTAGCCAAGTTAATAGCTGCATGATCGGTAGCTGATTGAACAAGCTGCTACCAGGAATGACCATTACGCTCAATTGAAACCATCCTTTAGTCATTCAGACAATTATAAAGTATGATAAGCATTTTATCTCCCTTAACCAATTGTAGCCTACTCTTTGATTAAACCAGTGATTTTGTTGGGCAAGATACCTAAGTGAGCACGATATTATGAACACTTAGCCTACCTATTCCCTGACTTGTTTTTAGCTACGCCTCCATATCCCCGGCTCTATTTGTCTCCTGAAAAGGTTCAGAAGTTTAATTTGGTATTATTCTTATTATTCTAACCCTCTCCCGGTGAATTAAAGTACCGCTGGAAAGTGGAAATCCCCATAGAAAGAAATAAGGCAATACTGATGTGTACCTCTTCTGTATTGGGCTAATTTTACTTGCAGATTGTTTTTTTTTAACCAATATACACTCTGATTCCAGTGCAGCCCCGCTCCTCTCCCCCACCACTTACCACTCTTACAACCCTCATCTATCTTACTTAGTGATATATCAATATATAACCCCTCTCCTACATATCTATTATAAGCAACCAAACTTTCCAAGCACCCTCTATTAATAATGTCACCCAAACCACTCACCCTCCTACAAAAAACCCTACTCGGTATAACCCCTATTACTACCATGCTCCTCCTATCAGCCTTCACCACCTATCATATTCAACTTCAACACAGTATAACACCTTTCAGGCAAACTGGAACCCACAGTTATTACTTAGCATAACCAACCTTTCATGTAGCTCCACACCTTTTCCAACCCTCACAAACTACATATCATCTATATAACTTGCTTCAACCTACTAAATTATCCCACCCATCGCTAAAACACACCAAATTCATCAAGATTAACAAACTCTATCAATATATATAATAAAGAAACTTGCATGCTGTGGAGACATACATCCCAATCCAGGTCCAAGCACAGCACACCAATCATCCCAAGCCATAATTAAGCCAACTCCTTACTCCAGAGGCAACAAAACTCCCTCCTTTTCCTTAACCTAAATATGAGTAGCATCCTGAACAAAATCCATGACCTCCATGCCCTGATAGCCCTATACAAGCCAGATATTGTCTTACTAACTGAGACATGGCTAAAACAAATGGAGGAAATTGCATTTTTTAAGATGTCTCCTATGGTTTAAAAATGCATCAGAGATTAAGTGCCAAAGGGCATTCCCATACAAAGCATAAAAGAGCAAAAGGTTTTTACATGAATATGTAAATACTGCTAGCTGTTATCAAGTTTCTACATTCTGCATCCTCTTTTGCTTCTTGGAATGTAACCCTTTGGTTACATTTAGTCATGCACTGTATTAATATCTTGTTTTTAAATCATTGCTTCCCTATTATTACTGTCACAGGGCATGATAGATGCTTTGCAACTCCAGTCAGGTTGTTCTTGTAAAATAAAAGTGAACTAACAATGTGAACTAAAAATGTAAGACTATCTTATCACAATGTGTTTTGGGCATGTCAGCCTTCCAGAGACTGAATAAAATGTATTCTGTCTTTTACATCCTTAGATGTTTAAAATTTTAGCCTAGTTAATCTACAGAAGTGCTAAGTTTAGTGAACATTAATATGAAGCAGTAAACGGGAACCTTGAAGGAAATGATTCATTTTGATGTAATTTTGTGGTTACTATGCATACAGACTGCTGAAGAAGTCGTTGGGGAAAATGTTTTGTTTTTGTGCTTGTGCATACATGGAAAAGTAATTAAGGGAGCCTTGGGGGGAAATGATTCATTCTGATGACATTTGGTTGTGCTTGTGCATACATGGACAAACCTGACTGAAGGTGTCATTGGAGAAAATGTTTCATTTTAGTGCTTGTGCATACATAAAAGTACTGAAGGAGTCATTGGGGAAAATGTTTAACTTTTGTGCTTGTGCATACACTGGTATACATGCGTGTGCCTTGGTATTTCTATTTAACTGGTATACATGTGTGTTTGGGTGTGTGTGGGGTACAACTTCATTGGAATGAAGTCTGCAAAATTTTAAATGGGAAGGTATTTTGTTTTTTGACCCATGAAGATATGAAATGCTCAAGCTGCTTCATCATGCAAGTAATTACCATCCTAGCATACAGATGACAATGATCATTCAGGGAGCAGCATCGTGAAAGGGGCGTGGCCTGGTCAGCAGTTTAAGGAAGTGCACGGACAGCTATCTGTAGATGTGGGTGTGGCTTGTGAGTGTGGCTTGTTGGGGGCAGCATTCTAGGAGCTGTGAGTACAAATCTGAAAATCCTGCCTACACCCCTGGTTGAAGTCATTACTGTTAAAATCAAACTTTTACTCACTTAAATTACCAAGTAACAGTATTATGCAAGGATATGTCATTCATTTGTATTATTACACATTTTTTTAATATTACAGGTTCAACACTTACATTGTAAGTACGGCAGTTGCAACAGTTTTAGTTCAGGGCTGACTCTGTCTGATGCTAGGAGTACACAGCCATTACATGGGTAGATAAAGGTTGTGAGTATTGCCTGACATCAATGTTACTGTATGTATGTGTGTAGGATGAAGGTTTCAGCCCCTTAGGTGGTGAGTGAGTGTGCTGTGTATTGCCTCTTAGCCAATGTGAATACATATTGAGAATGCCCACATCAGCTTACACCCACAGCAGCTGCTAGTTCCCCCTCTGAGTCCTCAGCTGATTGTGGCTGTAGTGACCTTGCTAGCAATGGTGGGATGTGTGCCCCTTCCACTTGTTGATCCTACTGAAGCTGTTTTCTCAATATGTCATTGTGAAGCATGGCACAGATGTTGAAGATTTCAGTATGTGTATGTGGATTGTACTGCAGGTCTCCCCCAGATGTATCTAAGCATCAGAACCACAACTTTAGCAGCCAGACACATGCTCTAGGATATTTCTTGTTTGAGCATGTGCCTCATTATAGCATTTTTCATTTGGTGTGTGTGCATTTCTGATGGGCATCATCAGGCATGGTTCCAGTGCATGAACGACATCCCCCAAGAAAAGACTCTGTGGGATATCACCCCTAGTAAACAGCTCATACAGTTGGGAGTTGTGCCAGATATATGAGTCATGGTAACTGCCTGGGTTGCCAGCACACACATTCAGGATAATTCCATTAGTGTTACACATGACTTGGAAGTTAATGGAGTGGAAGCCTTTCTATTTATGTATATTCTTCCCTGTTCCCCGGGTGGTGGTTTGATTTTTTATATGTGTACAGTCTATGGCACCCAGTATTTCATAACATTCAGGAACATGATGAAGGATCCTGGATGCTGATGCCTGTGGCACCCCCAGGATGTCCCCTGTTGGTCTCTGAAAGGTTCTGTAGCTGAAATTCTAAATGCTACCATACCTTTGTCTCCACCAGTATTGGTTCCCCTCGGTTTACCCTTGGTCTGAGTTTAGGATGACAGAGGTTGCAGAGTTCCTATAATGTGTCTCTGTCCGCCCCATACAGCTCTAAAATTTCCACCTCATACAGATTGTTATAAGTTAAATGGAGTCTAAAAACTCTTCTGCTTCTCGGCAGTGGTCTATTAGCCGCAGCAGCAGCAGCAGCAGCATAGACTTCAGCCTGTTGCACATACCCATGAAGTAAAGCAGCAATAGCCCCATAACATTCTTTCTGTGTAGTCTCCTTTCCATGGCTATATTCCAGTAGGTTTTGGAATTCACAGGGAAAGCCAACACTGAGTCTACATGTTTGCTTTATAGCTTGTTGACTAGCTCCTCCATCTTGGATATGGTTCATTAGCATACAATTCAGCTGCTTATACTGTAATTAACATACCACTGTGTTTGCCATGTTTGTGCAGCTCTACACATTGTGCAGAGCTGCTTACTGAATCTAAAATGGTGCGCTATCATGTGTGCATCATGGGGCGATGTGCACACTGTCTTAGCAGATCATGTAGGCATTACTGAATCCAGTCCATTTTTTTTTTTTTTTTATGCACTGCTTCATCAGGTTGAACTATGTTGTCTGTGAGGTATTGCACATCAGATTATTTAATTTTGTCATACATGATACTTTGTGGCCTCAGAGACAAAAAAATATAATTTGTGTAGTGGTGAGGGTGAAGTGGCAGCAGTGTTTGTTTAAATAGAAGGATAATCTCTGAATCTTTAATTTTTTTATTAGTGTTCCCTGAATATTTGTGTATTACTACTTTTAAATTGTAGGTAACTACCAGCTGTAGCAGTTGTAATGCATAGAGCAGTGATGGCAAACCTTTTGGGATCAGCGTGTCAAAAATTCAGAAAATGCCTATCTTGACTCTGCTGGCGTGTCACCCCCCCCCCCCCCCGAACAAAAGCAAAACAATTCTTTACATGTTCATTTACTTAAAAATACAGTCCAATCATGTGTGCTGCTGTGTATTATAAAATTAAAAGAAAAATCAGTGACTTATAAGAGAGAGAACAATATATGCACTGATAATTGGGCTTAAAATAGTGGAACAAAAAATTACCCTACTTTTAATAGTAATTTTGAATTGAACTGAAAAACTATGGAACATATTGCATTTGATTTGATTAACATCATTTAATGGCTATTTTTGTTTCTGGGTTTTAATAAATAAGTGCAGGGTCACATATTTCTTGTATTTTTGTTCATTCATTTTCTTTGGTAAGTTGGGTGCTGGTGAATGCTGGCGTGTCACTCAAACCGTTGCGGTGAGTCACCTTTGACATGCATGTCATAGGTTCACCATCACTGGCATAGAGCATTAATTGTGTTAATCATCACTACAATCTTATGTTATGACATGCAGCTTTCTTTCCATAGTCCCATGAGGTTTGAAGCAGTACCATTACAGGAGTTAAATATATACAGCTGAAAAGTGTCCAAAGTCTCCCTCACTTTTTTTTACTTTGTTCAATAAGTTATTCTCCTTCAAGTTTGACATTGTCATGTATGTGAAGATCAAATTGCAAGTCACAGAAATGTCACACTGGAATCACAGTAAGTCAGGTAGACAATGACTATGGCTGACCAAGTTCGCAGATGACTGCAGACTGGGTGCCATAATTGACTCTCCGGCTGACACAAGCATCCTCCAAAAGGGTCTCACAGAGATGGATAACTGGTGCCAGAGCCATGGCCTAAAGCTAAATGCCAAAAAGTGCATAGTCATCCCCTTTGGGAAAAACAAAGTGCCCACAAATTACCACAAAGGTGGTAATCCATTAAGTACAGAAGAAGTAATTAGGGACTTGGGGACCCAAGTAGATAGCAATCTCTCCTTTGACAATCACGTTGCCAAAGTGGTTAGAAAGATCTTCTATATAGCCCATCTTATCATGAAAGGGTTCACATCTAGATCAAGAGAGGTCATTGTGCCCCTCTACTCATCACTTATCAGGCCCATAATTGAATACAATGCCCCATTTGGGATGTACCTTACCCAACACTTGCAGCAACAGGAAAGACCCCAGAAGTACCTCACCAAGAGGATCAAGGGACTCAAAAAGATGCCCTATGCAGTTCGACTAAAGAAACTCCAGCTCTACTCAGTTGCATACCGCCTGCTCAGAGGTGATCTGTGTCTGACGTATAAGGCCATGTTCAACCCAGAATTAATGGACATGCTTCACCTCAGGAAATCCAAATCCCTTAGAGCTACACGCTCCAGGGACTTGAACCTCAGCACAGAAATAAATAGGACATGCTGGAGGGACAGATTCATATCCCAGAGGCTCCCCTCACTCTGGAACAAAATCCCAATCCATGTTAGGCAGAGCCCCTCACTGACCCTCTTCAAGAGAAATCTTGACGAGTGGATGGGAGATTGTAAGTTTACCCCTGGGATCTCTTCTGTGTCCCTGCTTGACAGAGGTACAGTAAACTAACCTTAAAAGGGCTACCTTCTGTGACCTACTATACAGAGGCACAGTCAACTAATCTAAAAGGGTGGCGAAAGCCAAACACACTCTGGCTAGGCTTATAAATGCCCTAGGGCAGATAGCCTAGTATCAACCTATAAACCTATGAACCTATGAATTTCTGCCATCATCCTAAATGTGTGGGTTTAGAGTACTGGTGTATAGGGTGCATGAGTTTTCTCCCTGTACAGTCTGGAGTGTAATGTCATCATGTGCTTCACTTTATTATGCATACAGATGAAAAGTGTTCAAAGTCCCCCCACAATTTTTTTTTTTTTAGTTTGTTTAAGAAGTTATTCTCCTTCTAGTTAGACATTGTCATTTGTGTCAAAGTCAAATTGCAAGTGACAGAAATGTCACACTTGAATCATAGTAGGTCAAGGTTTGATGTGTCATACAGATCTCCTGAAGATAGGCTAGGTGATGGTGCAAGTGATTTTGAACAGGGGCTGTCAGGAGGGCTGGATGGTGATTTGGTCTGATGTTGTAACCTACTTGATGCAGATGATCTTACAGACCCCAATCTGACAGTGCTGCAGGACCACAACAGGGACCTTGAATGAGAGGTTTTGATAGGTGCAGATGAACACAGATGTGGCTTTCATGAAATCTGCTGTGCTTATTCTCCCCGACTAGTGATAGTACTTTCTTGAAAACAACTAGTCGTCTCATGTGATCTGCTCCAACATGTCTGGACAGTACCCTGTACTCTTCCCCTACCAAGACTGGCCAATTTTAAAGGTGTCACTTTTAACACTGTTACCTCTGAATTTCTGCCACCATCCTGAAAGTGTTCATCTGGGTTTGGAAATACTGGTGTATGAGGTGCAGCATGTGCTTGACTTTCTGATCTGATGTCACTCCCTGCAGAGTTAGTAACATGTTGTGGGGTGTGAGATCTTGCCATTAAATTTGGGCACTACGTGCCAGTTTCCTCAGGCTGCCTCATAAATATAACTATGTTATCATCATCATTTTCAACAGCCAATCTGTTGCTGATATCCTCCAAATTTATTGGTATAATGGAACTGTTTGTCTCTGCTGCTGATTCTGTAAAACCTAATTTGGAAACATTACCAATAAAGAAGTAGCATACACTACTGTATGTCATGTGAGGATGCATGGGGACATTTAACATGCACACTACCTTCATTATTATTCTGTACAGATAAGGAAAGTTCAACTGCTAATAGTAATTTGCATGTGTTTAATGTAATCATTACATATCAGCATTCAATTCTCTAAATAAATACATATTACTATTTTAAACCAACCTTTCTGTGCAGACAGTTATTGCTGCTGAAGATGTTGATATTAGCCAGTGTCTGCACTGTCTCTGATTATTCCAGTGCCATCATCTATGTGTTACTGTCATCCCCATCAATAGAGAGGAGGTATTCCTCATCTGGTATTAAAAGGGTAAGTGTTGGAAGCCCCCCTCAGTACTGGGTGCAGGCAACTGCATTCTGCCTTGTTTTGGTTCTAGCACATCCTACCATATAATTTACCCTCTTCTTACACTGTGTTAATGTGCAGTTACTTCCACCAATCATATTAATGTCCATTACAACATGATTCCATTCTTTTGCCCTCTCAACTTGTTTGGGCACTCTTTGCCATACAGATGTTTGCCATATGTCCTAAAGGCTGCCATGAGGATATGGTTTTCCTCATGGCTGAATTTGTCCTTTGTCTGTCTCAATACCTTGTTTTGCATTATTATTGCACATAAAAAATACATGTCACAGACATACACAAAAAAATGTTGATGTAATCAGCAGTCAAACAGCACAATAATGAAAGCATGCCTGCTATCCCTTGAAAAAATGTAGGTGACACAAACTCTATAATTATATACACATGTAGAGTTTCAGTCCAGCCAAATAAAGTTGTGCTGAAATTAGTATTGTTTGTACTATTAATGAATACCTTCACAATAGTAGGAAAAGCAGTTTAACAGGTTCATCCCTCCCTTAACCCCTACCAATTTCTTGTAATCGTAATAATGTAATTTTTAATTCATCACCAACACTCAGAAATCTCCCAGTAATGACACATGTATGTTGAGCCAACAAAACATCCTTACTACTTGAGTTTTCACAACTAAATCACTGCATTTCTACCATGTATGCATGTTCACCAAATGACACAAAAGTAAATTAGTTTCTCAGTAATCAGTAATTATGTCCACTGCTGCTGTAATAATTTTTCATTTACAGATGACAAATTTACAGTATTCACTAAATATATGAGCAAAACAAAGCATTTTCTGAAGTGTACTCAATAATCTTATAATTTTGAATTGTTTCATACTGATTTGCAATATTTCTGTTGTCTGTTGTTTGTTGTACTTTAAAAAGTGCACAGTTTCTTAAGTCAGTTGCTGCTTAACTTGATTAATAACAAGTTAATACGGTGGTGTACTTATTCTTGTAAGTTCAGGGTCATTTATGTGTTTTGTATGCAAATTAAGCCCTTTTATGTTTATCTGTGTGAATCAAAGTAGTATGCAAATGTGTATAACAAGTTATTCACATAATATGCTCTTGGCTAGTTGTGAACAAGTCCTAAGGTTCACATGAACATCCTAGGGGTAGCAGCAGAGGCCACAGCATTCCTCAGCAGTCTCCAAAATGCCTTGGGAATGTGCGTAAAGTCTTAGTTATTCTGAAAGCTGATCATGTTTAGAAAAGGCAAAATGGAGTCATATGCATGTGAGCTTGCACAACTATGAAGTCTAATTTCTGCCCAGCATCATATTTTATAACTAATCACTTCAAAGCACTCAGCATTTACTAAGAGTTGGCACTCACACAAACATGAATATTTATTTCTGCAAAAACCACCCCTCAAAAAAAAATGTATATATATATATATATATATATATATATATATATATATATACATACTGCTGCTATACTGCATAAGGCATGTATAGATGACATTTATGTGTAATATTCCAAAAAGGTAAGCAAAAGCAATGCAATGTCCAGCACCACTAGCAAATGAAAGATTAAAAAACAAACAACAAAAAAGTGATTTCATTAATGACATTTACTCACCATATACATGAAATGTGAATGTATTCCTTTAAAAATATGTAGGTAACATAGCATTTTTGGTAAAACCATACTTAACAAAAATAACAGTACATGGTCTAATGCCCCTGCTTGTTAATTGGCTTGGTTTGGGAGATGTCACACCCACACAGAGAGAGTGGTTCTAAACCTGTGAACCACAGTCTTTCTTATACTTTCTTCATTTGTGCACTATCATTTTAAATGATGGTAGCATCTATGAAGGCATGAGGCTGACAAGCTGGTCAGATAAGGAGACCAAAATAATGCTCTACCTTCTGAATGATTAATACCTGGATAAGATTCAGGCATGCATGAAAGGAACCAATTTAAAAAAAAATAGACATTTGTCAGGGGCTGGTTGAGCACCTGTCACCCTGACAGGGATCACCCGTTCCAGCCACCAGTGCTACCACAGGTACTATGACTTACAGAAGCATAGGCCTGACCAACTGTCCAAGTGGGTTGCCCAGATAGCAGCAAAAAAGTTCTATAGTAAGTATTATTTTTTTAAATTGTTTTGATCATATCAAACATAGATTTAAAAAATAGACTATTAAGGTTCATAGGTTCATAAGTGTGTACTAGGCTAATGGCCCTGGAGCCTTTACAAGCCTAGCCCCCCAAAACATTGCCCAGGCACCGTGCCACCCAATGTTAGTTCACAGTGCCCATATCCAGTAGGGCAACTGGAATGATCCCTGGAGTGAACTTTCTGTTACCCATCCACTCATCAAGATTTCTCTTGAAGAGGGTCAGCAAGGTGCTGGTACAAGGTTACATAATTGAAGGTATTTGGTAGAAGAAACATGTATAATTGCAAATGTGCATCTATAATGTTATTATAATAATGTATTGTCCAAAAGGAAATTTATTCAAAGTTCCACGAAAAAATCATGAATGCTAAGTGCTTTCGTCTGTCAAAATCACAGGACTTTATCAAAACCAAAGTGCTTGCCATTAAAACTCATTAAATACATAACATCAATAAATCATTAACCAATGAAACAGCTAAAATCACAGTCCTTAAAACATGACATCAAGGTTTAACCCTTTGTCTACAGCAATAAAATACACCAACCAAATAGTTGATTCAGTTTGAACATTAACTGTAGTATTCTTACAGAATTCATAAAATTAAAGCCCTTTCCTTCAAAATAGGAACAAGTGAGATATGATTGTTCAAACCAGGTGAGTAGTTTGACTTTAGCCTGAGCTGCCAACATTTTACATAAAAAACAAATAGAAATAGAAGCCTGTAAGAAGTTAAAATTAGCAAAAGGAAATTGTGGTAGTAAGGGTTTGGTATACGTTAGTGTATGCCAAAGGTGTTATGGTTATTACATTGGGAAGATGGAGACGACTTTCTGCAAATGTATTTATGAACACCTTTACGCCATTAACTCTAAAGATATGAACATGCTCTTTTTCAGCACACATTACTAGGTTCTGATCATTGTAATTTTAAATTTGGGAATTTAGAGAAGGTGAGCAAAGAGGAAAAGGGGGGGGTGATTGGTTGAACATCATTTGTAAAAGGGAACTTAAATGGCAGCTCAGGCTAAATGCAAACTACCCACCTGGTTTGAATGATTACCTCTCACTTGTTCCTATTTTGAAGGAAAGAGCTTTAATTTTATGAATTCTGTAAGAATACTATAGTTAATGTTCAAATTGAATCAGCTATTTGGTTGGTGTATTTTATTGCTGTAGACAAAGGGTTAAACCTTGACATCATGTTTTAAGGACTGTGATTTTAGCTGTTTCATTGGTTAATGATTTATTGATGTTATGTATTTAATGAGTTTTAGTGGCAAACACTTTGGTTTTGATAAAGTCCTGTGATTTTGATGGATGAAAGCACTTACCATTCATGATTTTTTCATAGAACTTTGAATAAATTTCCTATTGGACAATACTTTTGGATTACTTCTTTGAGTACCAACATTCATTACAGGTGGTTTTGTTTTTCTTGGTGTTGGATTTCCACCTATTATGCTCTTGTGCTGTTCTTGATTTTTAAGACATATTTTATTTATTTAAAATTTGTTGACCAGGAAAGTCTGACTCGAACAGAACATATTTTAGCAGAGGCCCAAGGAGAAATGCTCCAGAAACATATCTTTGGAATGTGGGAGAAAACCCACATGAATGCAGGGAGGACATGCAGAGTCCACACAGAATGCACCCCGGCCAAGAATCCAACCAGAGAACCTCTTGCTTTGAGGTAACAATGTTAACCACTGGGCTGAGCAATCCCATGGTGGTGTCTGTCAGCTATCTTAGAAACATTATACCCCTGTGTTATTCATAATATAGTACTTTATATTGCAATGGAATATGATAGAAAAATTGTATGGTAGCCAGTTTTAAGAATAACACTTGTAATGACATAAGGTTGTGCAACTGTGAAAATCAATGCATGGCAAAATGCCTATGCCAAGAGTTAAGTGTAAGAAATGCATACAGATAACAGTTTAATTTCCTAATGCATATAAATAGCAGTTTTCTTCATAACATGTGAACAAATCTAACATGCACCTGAAAAATACTGATATACTTTAGCAACATCAAAAAAGCCTTCTGTGCAGACAAATCTAAAAGAATATCAATCCTCTGTGTTTTACAAATGTGCAAGTCCTCTCAACTTCAAGTTCCCTTGCTACATGGTTACCTTGTTATGTTGTAGACTCATGCATCTGAGCACAGTGAAGATGAAAATGAGGTGTGATTAGAATTGCTGAATCCCAAATGTTTTGCTTTGTGTAGCAGATGTAAACATAGTGTAGGCACTAGCTCAGTGTTTGTTCCTAATGGATTGCAGCTGTGAATGGTTAGCAGGAGGGAGAAGGTATACACAACAATTCAGACTATCTTACCTGCAGTGGGTGTGTCAGCCAGGTTACGCTTACAAAGTGTAGAAGTAATTAATTTGAGGGTTGAAACTGAAGTGAGAAGCACACATTTCTCAGTTTCTGTTCACTAGTATCCAAACTCCCTTGCCTTTGTTGAAAACTGTATATTATTGTCATTTAATGTTCTCATACATATTAAGGGCAATGATACAAAATGCCTTGCAGACTGCTCAGATAAGAAAAGAATGAACACAATACAAAGATAAGACAGAGGTACATTTCTGCAAACAATACTCATAAATTGTTGTGTGGTCAGTCATTGAACTAACTGTATAATTAGCACATGTAGAAACAACTGAGAGTGTATATGTGTTATATGCTTTGCTAATACTGTGGATGAAATGGGACTTGCTTCCATGTGCAATGATTTGCATTCCTGCTGCAAAGCTGTTTCTGTGGCAAAGTGGGATAGGGCACCCTTGCTGTGCTTTGCAGGTATATTGGTGTGACAGTTCAAATCCAGACTTGTGTAACATTGTTAATGTGTACTGACATTTATTTTATAATGTTGTTTATTTGATTTTTTTAATACCACTATTTTCATGGCACAAACATGGAAAATGGATAAATAGAATAAATGTCATATAATGTACTTTTATGATAAACAATACATGTGGTATGATAAACAATACATAAACTACAATACATAAAGTACACCTGCAATCTCATATGTGTGTGTGTGTGTGTGTGTGTGTGTGTAGCAAATCTACTAAACACAGTCATCCACACAGTCTATACTATCTGTAGGTCATGGTTCAAATCCTACATTTGTCTTTTAAAGATGAAACATAGTGAACACTGCTCACAAGGATAAAAAAGGTGAGCTTTGTTTGTTGCATTTATGCGTCACTTAACTTCACACAAACCTGGCCTAATGGCCCACACATGAAGCAGACAAAACACCTGCAGACAAGATTCTGACATTCTCGATTTCAAAAAGGATACATTATTGCACATTTTGCTTTCCATCAAGCAAATTCGCTAAGTGTCATTGTGCGGGAGTTAGCAATATCCCACAACACCTGCGGGTGTAGAACACCTGCAGAGAGGAAGGAGATAATAGATAATTTCAAATTGTATACATTCTATCAAGTATGTTGGGTACCACGCAAACATGCAAAGTGGTATTGCGCAGCAGTTAACACACAGAAGTTAATGAATATGAAAATATCTAATTGTTTTTTAACTATTCATGTGGCAGCAGGTGTAAGTGTAGGTCTGCAATATAGATGATTCTAGGTTCTAATACAGCAAATTCCAAATATGTTTACTGTTATTTCATTTTACATTATATTCAAATTCACAAGAAAAAATTACTATGCACTCCCAATTTTATGAAGGGTTGTACACTTAATTAAAAAAAAGACATAAAAAATTAAACATGACTATAAATAACAATAAGTATGTGTAGCAGTGAAGCTCGTATGAATTATTTGTGTGACTGAGGGTGTATTGAATATTATGGTTCTGTAATTATAATTGTGTTCACTGGCCTTGGATAGCCTTCAGACTTCAATAATAATCATGCACATATGAATGTAAAAACCAGGACCTTTTCAGGGCACACACATACATGGTTATCCCCTCAGTATGTCATGTGTATTTATATATAATTTCTGAATATGTCTGATAAGCACTTCTTCTTTGGCAAGGATGAATAAAATCACTGCTGTGGAAGAAATGCTTTGTCTCTTATGCATAAATGTGAATCCTACATTGTAAAAAATAAATTTTATCAGTGTGTAGAGCCACACAAAAATGTCTCAGGTCAAAATGTATGCCCCCCAGTACATGTCTGCAAATTTAAATCACCTAACTGTTACAGCAGCAAACAGCCCTCAAACTAATGCCCTGCTGTTAACATAATCTGACCAAGCATATGTGCAATATATGCACATTGCAAGGATTACTTTGAGCAATCATTACTTATAGTTTGTAGTTGTTAAGATAAAAGTACAGATAAATATAAAATACTTTATTATTATGATACTGCATTGTATGTCACATATACTGTCATAGAATTAGCTAAGCAGCAGGTGTGTTTCTTATACTCAGTACTATCCAAACTGCTGACTGCCATGCCTCTCCACTTAAATGTGTTTGTGCAGAGGTAAGCAAACCAATAGATGTCTCATAATTTTATCATTGAGGCAGAGGTTCACTTTTGCTGACCATTTAACTACTCACAAACAGGGAAAGTGGTATAACTGTATATCTCACATGCACAAACAATTTGCCATGGATCGTGCAAAGCAGCTGCTCAGTGGTGTGCTATGGAAATTGCACAATAGCATGTATTTCTTATGTTTACTGTCCATTTTGTCTTTATACCATGAATACATGTAAAAACACAAACAAAGGGAAGACACTTTTTAAGGAAAGGGCACATATTTACACTGTAGCCAGCTGTTACGTGCACCCATGCACTTGAAACTTGGTCTCTCAGTACTTGTTCACAAATATATCAACTACACTTCAGAAATAAATACAAAATGCTTTCCTACATACCATGGACATCTTTATACTGACAAGACACATTCAGATTTTCCAATGTTTCCATATAGTTTGCAAAGCTGTCTTATTAAAGTATGCCTGCACATTGGAAACACAACAGCAGATGCTATACTTTGTACACTAATCAATCTGGTAACATGCAAATCTTTAATATCTTGACAGTTGCACATGGCTAGCTATCCATTCCAGACAGGTCTCTCAATCCAGTGCTGATGTCATCCACTGAAAATTGTCCTGCAGCCTTGTAAAAGCCATACTTGTGCTGTAACACTTGTGTTAAGTATTGAGTTGTCTAGTCGGTAGACTTAGGTAGGAGTTCTAATCTCACTGCAGTCAATGTGTGTGTGTGTGTGTGTGTGTGTGTGTGTGTGTGTGTGTGTGTGTGTGTGTGTGTGTGTGTGTGTGTGCCTGTCTGTCTAGTTAGAAGAATATAAATGTGTATCCTGCAGTCATCACTACAATCCCATGGAGTACCAATATTTTAACAGTCATACATGCCTGCACATCCATTTCATTCAGGCCTCCCAACATATTCTCTCAAACAGCCAGTGATGATACCATCCACTATAAATTGTCCTGCAGCCTTATAAATGTCAGACTTGTGCTGTGGCAGTTACATTAAGTACTGATATCTCTAGTCTATATATTTAGATAGGTAGGGATTCAGTTCTCACTGCAGTCAGCTGGAGTGTGTGTTTGTTCATTTGGTTAACATTAGAGAGAGCATTTTACACCAGCAAGTGGGACACTGCTATTACTGTCGTCTTATCACCAGATACTGCTGATGTCATCACTTATAAAGTGTTGTTCAACACTCTCCAGGTCAGCCTTGTGCTGTGACACTTGCATTAAATACTGAGATCTCTAGTCAGTGTGCTTAGGTAGGATTTCTGATTTGATTGCAGTCAACTCGTGTGTGTGTGTGTTTGTTCACTTGGTTGACATTAGAGTATTTTACACCAGCATCTGCGATACTGCTATTACCATCTTCCTCTCACCAGACTCTGCTGATGCCATTAGCTATAATATTCTCAAACACTATAAATGCCAGAATTGTACTGTGGCAGTTGTGTTAAGTACTGTGCTATGTAAATAGTTTCATAGTTTTAGAAAGATATGTGAGTCCACAGCTATGATCAACACTCCTCCAAACATCTTGTTGTAGCATGCAAGGATTATGTCATCCTGTGTAACATGCAATCTGACAGTATTCAAGACAAACCTGTGCTGTGGCAGTAACATTAACCACTGTGTTTGCAATCTACTTCAACTACACATATAGGGGTTTTAATCTGACAGCAAGCTACTTGCGTGTCTATACATACAACTATCACTTCTGAGACAATTTTTCACAGGTATGTGACTTAACATCTATGTCCTACAGTGCTTGCAACATGTTCTCCTCAGCATGCAATGATGGCATCATACTCTGTAAAGTACAATGTGACAGTGTTACAGTCAGATGTATGGGATGTTGTTACTGTGACATTGCATGGCATTCATATTCTATGCCTACACAGATGTAATGTTCATATCAGGCTCAGTGTGATCTTTGCAATAGCTCTTCATTTCACTACCACTTGGAGTACCATTCATGTAACCCCACACAACCTCATTTGCCCTCTGGCCACGTGACATCCTAGAGGAGTGGAGGATTTCCTCATGTCAAATATACATACACACATCATGGAGCAGAGTCCTGTCATGAGCCAATGCAAGACATCTCCAGACTACTGCATGTGTGATTACTAATTCTGTCATGGTGTGGTGCACATGTCCCAAATGGACAGTAGCAGAATGTAATGCAATCCAACAAATATGCACATATGCGCAATAGTCTTACCATCTTCCATAATATACATATAGACAGTTTTATTTTCATATTATAATAATGGTTAGGATTTCCTGTGATGTTGGCCATCAGCCTAATATTGTCTTATGACCCTATGATCAGTTCACATGTCAATGTTGCTGTTCTTGACATATGCTATATTGAGGTGTGGATGTACAGTCTGGCTACAAGAAGGTATTACAATCTGTGATGTGAGCTAATGTATTGATAGCTATTGCTGCCATTGCATTACATGCTCCATCTATAACAGCTGTAGTAATATGCCCCCTGAGAATTGCTGACATGGGTTCATAGGTTCATAGGAGGCTACTAGGCTAGTGGGCCTAGAGCCTTTACAAGCCTAGCCATGTTCTTCCCAAGTGACCACAGTTTTCCTTATTAGGTGGACGTAAAATTTGCTGAATGAGTCTATGGTCAACACTGACTACCCCTGACAAAGAGGGACATGGGTGCCACCCCCCATGTTGAATTTGTGGTCTCCCATCCATTTTTCTAGGTTGGGCTTGAATAGGGTCAGTGAGGAACTCTGCTTCACATGATTTAGAAGTTTATTCCAGAGGAGTGTCAGTCTCTGGGAGGGGAATCTGTCTCTCATGCATGTTCTGCTAATGTCACAGGCTAGATTAAGATCCCAAGAGCGAGTGACTCTTGTGCCATTGGATTTGCGGATGTGCAGCATTTCCATCAGGGCAGTTTCAGAAACTGCCCTGTAGACCTGATACAAGTCACCTCTCAGCAGCCTGTATGATACAGATTACAGTGAAAGGGATTTCAGTCTATCCATGTATACCATGGCCTGGTTTGTAGGCCCTGTATTTTCTTGGAGAGAAACCACTGTGGCCTCTCCAGCTGTTGCAGGTGTATGGTGAGGTAGATGCAAAAGGGAGCATTTTACTCTGTTAGTGGACTGATGAGAGTTGAATACAGTGGTGTTATAACATCCTCAGAACTGGATGTAATGCCCTTACTTATGTGGAGCACGATGTAGAAGGCTTTCTTTACCACTGTGGAAATTTGGTGGTCAAAGTTCAGATTGCTATCTACCTGTGTTCCAAGGTCTTACACTACTGGATTTGAGCTCAGGGGGGTTGTTGTCAATACTGTAATTAGCAGGGAATTCCACTTTGCCAAATACAACAATAATAGCACTTTTTTGTGTTTAGTTTTAGACTGTGGCTTTGGCATCAATCATTTGTCTGTGTTAGCCCCCTCCTGTAATATGTTATCATCATTGGGGAACTCAATTACTGCACCCAGTTTTCAATCATCAACAAACCTGGTAAGTCAAAGGTCATCTACTTTAGCCTGGACTTCCAAGAAATAGACTCTGAACAGTAAAGGGCCCAGCACAGATCCTTGTAGAATGCCAGTGGTGATGGCTCTACTGGTAGAGGTTGAGTCACCAACTTTGACAGTATGTGTTCTGTTGGTGAGACAGTTGGCTAGCCATCTGTTGACATAAGGGATAACCCCCATCTGGGAGAGTTTATCAATGATATCTGAGTGGGGGATTGTTCCAAAAGCCTTGGCCAGGTCAAGATGGACAGTATGCACTGTCTTACCTTCATCCAGGGCTTTGGTGACTTTCTTAAAGATGTCTACTCGGTTTAATAAGCAAGATCTACCCTTAACAAAGCAAAATTGGGTTGGGTCTAGAGTTTGAAGGTCACCTATGTCTTTGCTGATAAAGTCCATGATGATTCTTTCCATGGCCTTGCAGATGAGACTGGTAGACATATGGGTCTCCCAGGGCTGGTTGGTGGCACCCTTTGTGCAAGTGGATTATTGCTGCTGTGGATTACTGCTGCTGTTCTCAACTCCATTGGAACAAAGCCAGTGCTCAGACTGAGGTTAAACATGATGCTAAGTGGTTCTGCTAGATCTAGTTTTAGATTGCTTAGTAAGCAACCTGGGATGTTATCTGGTACCAATGAGTCTGTTTTTAGCCTTGGAGAGGACAGATATGACCTTATCTTTAGAGATACTAGGTAGAAGACTGGTGTCAGGTATGCTTTACGGTATAGGGTAGTGAAGTTTGCACCAAATCTGTCAGCTAGCAGGTTGTCAATTTCCTTCAGTACAGCTTCATGTTTAAACTCCTAGCATTAAGCAGCAGACCCTTGAGTTTGCCTCCAGTGGATTTTGTTACATCAGAACTTTTGTTCCTTTCACATTGCATAAAAAAGGCACAATGAGGAAGGCAAGTGCCCTTGCCAGTATGTAGCAGCCTAGAGGACACAGGTACAGACCATCGCAAAGCAGCATGGCTTGTTGACCATGTCATCCCAGGCTGAGAGATACTAGGTCCTCCTGGATTGACACAAGAAGATAAGTCAATTGTTGAAGTCAATCATTTTTTGTTTACATTGTGGCATCATCCTGGGTGAAGGTAGAATGCTACTTAGGGATAGGGTCATACCTGCCTGAGACACATAATCTAAGAGCTCAGTCATGTGTCTTTTCATATATTTTAGAGAGGTACATCTCAAATAATTCACCCCGACATAAACTATGACAGAGTCATAACAGTACTTGTTGAGTGACATGGTATGATATACTTGTATGTATATTGTTGGTGTATTAGGCCAAGTGTTCTTGTAGTGGAGCAGATCAACCACTGGCACACTTCACATTCCAGTATAACAATGACACTTTCAGTATGGCATAGGTGTGCATTTGTCTACATACCAATATAAATTCATATTGATTGTCTTACTCGTATACATGTTATGCTGTGAAATACACAGCAATATATCACATGCTTTGATACAATTGCAATCTTGTGGAATTCATCGTATGTGCAGTTGTGTTGTTATAACCAAGGATTATTGAGGGGGTCAGCAGCACCATTGTGTGACTATTAGCATTTGTGTCAGGAAATATTCTGCATGAGAAAAAAACAACTAATTATAATGTGTCCTGATATGGCATCAGGTTTCTCAAACACAGCTTGTCCGTGAAACACATATGGGCATATTGTGTGCAATTGATGTAAGTACATGGCATTGTTACAGTTGTACAACTGTGTGCATAGTACCAGTGTGTAGAATGTGATGAATGACCATAGTTGCATTTGTAGGTCTTTTCACAAATAATTTATTCCAATACATTTGAAAGTTAAGTGGAATGCACAACTAAGCATAGATGTTAGATAGAACAGTGATTCAGGACTTAGCTTGCTATAGGTCCGCAACCATGTCCCAAGACTCTCACGCAACATTCCTAAACACCCTGGAAACTATTATGGTCCAACCCAACACTCATACTAGGTGACTTCAACTACCCTCAGACTGAACCAAAAATACACAAGGTAGACTGAGTGCACGGATTAAACCATAATTACCAAAAGTCCAAAAATGAAATCCAGCACAAAGGAAAGATGAAAATCTTGAAAATTTATTGTGGCAAGCTCCAAAAATAAAATATCTATAGCAAACTGGTTTTGACTGAAAGTTCAAGCCTTCTTCAGTGCAAAAAGTATATTCATTAGAGCAAACCCTGATTCCTGCTTATATATGTATGCATAGATTAGCCAAAAAGGTTTAATACCTTAATTGGAGAGATTAATCAGTGGTCAAACAATCCAAAGCTAAAATTAGCTTAACTCATTCAGGCCTGGTCTAAATAGAGCACCTAGCCAGATTATCCAGGAAGATTCCTTATTATTTAATATATTATGCCAACCAGCTTTGGCTGTCCTATTCATTTGTATTTTATCAATGATGGTAAAAGTAAATTTAGCAGTTTTATGTATTAAGGTGTGTTTTTAAAGAGTGTTTGAGATTCTTTTATTTCTAATTTCACTTAGATGTTCACTGATACGGTGTCTAAAAGGTCTGGACATTTGTCCAACATAAAATGAAGAACAGATACAGGTGGCTAAATAGATGATCCAATCGCTGCTGTAATTGCCAAAACATCTTATTTGGTAAAGTTTAGATGTAGTACAACTAGTAAATTCCTTGGTTTGAAATATGTGTGAAGAAGCACTACAATGACCACATGGAACACAACCTGTTAATGTATCACCAAATAAAGTTTTTTGTAAAGTGATGGGTGAATTATAACATTTGTAATGAGTTAAATGTGAATTGATTGTTTTGCCTCTTCGATAAGAAAATAAACATTGAGAATCAAGTATTCCATTCAATTGGTCATGGGCAAGCAAAATGTCCCAATGATTGTTGATAATATTTTTGAACCTATAGGTATTGGCCCCAAAGATGGTCACTAGCCTAATGGGTTGTGATTTTTGTGTACTATCATGACTAGTTCTATCCTTATATTCTAAAAGTTGAGATCTATTTGATCCACCTGGGTTATTGTCCGAGAAATACAATCCTCACGATATCCTCTGGTAAGCAATCTGTTGGTTAGATCCTGTTGGCATGCTTGAAGGCTTTGTTCGGAGGAACATATACATTTAGTGTGTAGATATTGTGACTTTGGAATGTTGTTGATGATGTGGCGAGGGTGATGGCTAGAAGCATGTAATAGGGTATTGTATTCTGGAAATTTCCTATGTACCAGAGTCTCTAAAGTATGATCTTCCTGTCTGGTAATGGTGACATCAAGAAATATAATTTGATGGTACTCAATGTGTAATGTAAACTGAATACCCCATTTATTCACATTAAGGTATTGGATAAATTCATGCACATATGATTGATCCCCCCACCATACCATCCAACAGTCATCCAAATAACATCTCCAAATATCTAGCTGATCGAGAAAAAGATTATGGCTGTCATCATATATTAACTGTTCCGCCAAAAAGCCCATAAACAAATCAGCATAAATAGGAGCAAAAGATGCTCCCATTGCTGTGCCACGAACCTGCCAGTATGATTTACCTTGGAAATGAAAAACATTTTTAGTTAGTACATGTTCAGTCAAGGATATGAGGAGTGTATTGAAACCAGGGGTGTATAATTGTGATTTTTCCAGCCAATATTGAATGGCTTGTAATCCAGCCCAATGTGGTATGCTTGTATAAAGAGAGGTGATATCAAGTGTACATAAATACCAGTCTGGTTCCAATTGTGTATCCTGTATAATGTTAAGAAATTGGGTGGTATCTTTTAACCTAGACCTAACCATAGATAGTAAGGGTTTCAAATATACAGTAAGGAAGGCAGATAAAGGTTCAGTCAAAGATCCCCTCCCAGACACAATCGGTTGTCCCGTAGGACAGGTTTAATTTTTGTGTATCTTGGGAAGTAGATATAAATATTGGTAAATGGGATCTGACACCTTCAATTGTCTACACGTCTTCTGGTTAATGATGCCTTCCTCGGTGGCTAGGTCTAGAAAAGAATCTATTTCTTTTTCAAAATTAGGAGTTGGATCAACAACCATATGTATGTAAAAGCAGGGATCGGACAATTGTTTTTCTGCCTCCGCCTGGTACATGTCCCAATCCATTACCACAATGCCACCTCCCTTGTCAGCTGGTGATATGACTATGTCATGATTGGAACTAAGATCCTGTAGGGCTTGTTGTTCTGCTTTAGTTAAGTTATGTCTAATCATCTGATATTCATGAGAAAAATGTAAGTCTTTGAGAACACATTCCTTGAAAATAGCCACATGTTTGTCCATGGGGGGCGGGGGGGCTGAAAATTAGATTTACCAAACTGAAAACCAGTAACTCTTTTGAGTGTTTGTTATATCTGAAAAAAATATGTTCAGGTTAAGTAGTCTGCAGAAATCATTCAATTCATTAACCAAAACATGTTCAGGCACAACAAAAGTCGGTTCAAAGTTTAAACCCTTGTTCAATACTTTAATTTGTACATCAGACAGTTGGTATGAAGAGATATTGTGTACATTGTTTACTGTGATAAAATCTTTTCTAGCAATTGTTGAATGTTCTGTGTGTTTTTTTTCTGTGTTTTCTGCCCCCCCGTGTTTCTTATACCTAGAGGGTCTGCATGAGGTTTCCTTTTTGCTACTGGAGATTCTTGGGTAGAAAGGGAATCTAAATCAGTGGCAGAGGATGAATCCTCCTCAGAAGTGCCACTATATGTCTGTACTGTTTATCTCAGTATTGATCTTGGTCTCTTCTTTCTATTAGTTGTTTTGAAACCTGAATCAGAAAAACGAACACTTTTTTGGGTAACAAAGGGTTTCCCTTTTTCATAATCTACAATGTCCCTTTGGAACTTCTGGGTTTTCTTTTTTACAAGTTGTTCTTCTAATGTTGATAAATCTTTGGTCAAATTAGTTAAATGACTGCTAAAAAACTCTCTGACTCAAAAACCTTGGCCTCTTGGCAATTGGCAGTGACCTCCTCTATCTTTGTCTCAATCATTCTTTCATAGTAAGAGATCAAAATGTCTACAAAATGTTGTGCTTGAGCCCAGTATTGAGACAGTTGGTCATCAATTTGGGCACCAAGGGTTGAATCCTTACTCATAAACCTCATGGTGTAATATCCTTAAGCTTGTAGGCTTTGAAAAGTTTTAAATGCCAAATATTGGCCCTAAGAGTCCTCATGTTTTTAGTCAATTTTTGAAATAATAACCCACAAAGATATTTAGGGTCTTCTTTTTCAAGGATTGAATTGGTGGACTTAAATGGCTGTAAACCAAAAAACCTCTAGATTGTCTCTCCCGGCAGACAGGCCCTGCAATATCCCAGTGAGATCCATAGTGTCGAATAAACCAGAATGTATCAATAGTTTTAGACAATACTGTTAATAAGCTAAAATATATAGATATATATTCAGATAAATGAATCTCCTGCAAGGTAGATAAGTCTCATATATTGACTTAATACAGACTGTCTATTTGGTAGAATTCTGATACTGAGCAAAACATGATAACAAATAAAATATTTTATATATAAAAACTTCACCAAATGTTGCTCACAACAACCCTTGAATTAATACAATCGTCCAGATTCCTTAAATATAAAGTCCAAAAAAACTTCTTGTTAATAAAAAAGAACTGTAGCCGACCTTCGTCTCAGCCACATATCATATATATATATATATATTTTCAATGAAGTCCACTACCCTTAGTAGCAAACACGTAGTTGCTTGTTGTGATTAAATAAAAGGTGACCGACTTTGTCTCTGTCACCTTACCTGATCAAAGCAATGCCAATTGCCAAGAGGCCAAGATCAATACTCAGAAAAAAGAAGAGACCAAGATCAATGCTCAGAAAAACAGTACAGACAAAAAGTGGCACTTCTGAGGAGGATTCATCCTCTGCCACTGATTTAGATTCCCTTTCTACCCAAGAATCTCCAGTAGCAAAAAGGAAACCTCATTCAGACCCTTTAGGCATAAGAAACACAGGGGGGGGGGGCAGAAAACACAGAAAAAAACACACAGAACATTCAACAATTACTAGAGAAGATTGTATCACAGCAAACAATGTACACAATATCTCTTCATACCAACTGTCTGATGTACAAATTAAAGTATTGAACAAGGGTTTAAACTTTGTACCGACTTTTGTTGTGCCTGAACATGTTTTGGTTAATGAATTGAATGATTTCTGCAGACTACTTAACCTGAAAATATTTTTTTCAGATGCAACAAACACTCAGAGTTACTGGTTTTCAATTTGGTAAATCTAATTTTCAGCCCCCCATGGACAAACATGTGGCCATTTTCAAGGAATGTGTTCTCAAAGACTTACATTTTTCTCATGAATATTAGAAGATTAGACATAACTTAACTAAAGCAGAACAACAAGCCCTACAGGATCTTAGTTCCAATCACGACATAGTCATATCACCAACCGACAAGGGAGGTGGCATTGTGGTAATGGATTGGGACATATACCAGGCGGAGGCGGAAAAACAATTGTCCGATCCCCGCTTTTACATACATATGGTTGTTGATCCAACTCCTAATTTTAAAAAAGAAATAGATTATTTTCTAGACCTCGCCACAGAGGACAGCATCATTAACCAGAAGACCTGTAGACAATTGAAGGTGTCAGATCCCATTTACCAATATTTATATCTACTTCCCAAGATACACAAAAATTCCACCTGTCCTCCAGGATGACCGATTGAGTCTGGAAGGGGATCTTTGACTGAACCTTTATCTGCCTTCCTTACTGAATATTTGCAACCCTTACTATCTATGGTTAGGTCTAGGTTAAAAGATACCACCCAATTTCTTAACATTATTCAGGATACACAATTGGAATCAGGCTGGCGTTTATGTACACTTGATGTCACCTCTCTTTATACAAGCATACCACATTGGGCTGGATTACAGGCCATTTAATACTGGCTGGAAAAATCACAATTATACACCCCTGGTTTCAATACACTCCTCATATCCTTGAATGAACATGTACTAACTAAAAAGGTTTTTCATTTCCAAGGTAAATCATACTGGCAGGTTCGTGGCACAGCAATGGGAGCATCTTTTATGATTATGCTGATTTGTTTATGGGCTTTTTGGAGGAACAGTTAATATATGATGACAGCCATAATCTTTTTCTCGATCAGCTAGATATTTGGAGACGTTATTTGGATGATTGTTGGATGGTGTGGCGGGGGGATCAATCATATGTGCATGAATTTATCCAATACCTTAATGAGTACAAATGGGGTATTCAGTTTACATTACACATTGAGTACCATCAAATTATATTTCTTGATGTCACCATTACCAGACAGAAAGGTCATACTTTAGAAACTCGGATACATAGGAAATTTCCAGAATACAATACCCTATTACATGCTTCTAGCCATCACCCTTTCCACATCATCAACATCATTCCAAAGTCACAATATCTATGCACTAAACGTATATGTTCCTCCGAACAAAGCCTTCAAGCATGCCAACAGGATCTAACTAACAGATTGCTTACCAGAGGATATCATGAGGATTGTATTTCTCGGGCAATAACCCAGGTGGATCAAACAGATAAATCTCAACCTTTAGAATATAAGGATAGAACTAGTCATGATAGTACACAGAAATCACAACCCATTAGGCTAGTGACCACCTTTGGGGCCAATACCTATAGGTTCAAAGATATTATCAACAATCATTGGGACATTTTGCTTGCCCATGACCAATTGACCAGAATACTTGATTCTCGATGTTTAGTTTCTTATCGAAGAGGCAGCACAATCAATTCACATTTAACTCATTACAAACATTATAATCCACCCATCACTTTACAAAACACTTTATTTGGTGATACATTAACAGGTTGTGTTCCTTGTGGTCATTGTAGTGCTTGTTCACACATATTTCAAATCAAGGAATTTACTAGTTGTAATACATCTAAACTTTAGCATTTGTAGTGCTTGTTCACACATATTTCAAACCAAGGAATTTACTAGTTGTAATACAGCTAAACTTTACCAAATAAGATGTTTTGGCAATTGCAGCAGTGATTGGATCATCTATTTAGCCACCTGTATCTGTTCTTCATTTTATGTTGGACAAACGTCCAGACCCTTTAGACATCGTATCAGTGAACATCTAAGCAAAATTAGAAATAAAAGAATCTCAAACGCTCTTTGCAAACACACCTTAATACATAAAACTGCTAAATTTACTTTTACCATCATTGATAAAATACAAATGAATAGGACTTCCAAAGCTGGTTGGCATAATATATTAAATAATAAGGAATCTTCCTGGATAATCAGGCTAGGTGCTCTATTTAGACCAGGCCTGAATGAGTTAAGCTAATTTTAGCTTTGGATTGTTTCACCACTGTTTAATCACTCCAATTAAGCAGTGGTGGCTGGTGACTTCAAATCAAAGGGGGGCTGCAGGAGACAGCTGAATGGGTGGGGTCAATGGGCGGGGGTGTGGCCAACTAGAAAGGGGAGGAGCTATACTCAAAACCACAAAAACTAACTAAATACACTGCCCTGGGTGCCAAACCGTCATTATGAGAGTCCAATCAAGACAAAATGAAGTGTAGAAGAATAAATATATTTCAATGCATTGGCTGCATGACAGCTTACTTAATATCTAGATGGAAACAAAAAGGTTGTGAGGCATGAAAAAATAAATTACTTTTTAAATACATTAATGGAATGCCAGTCAAAATCAAGTATAAGAAAAACAAGCAGCACTCAACTCAAACCACTTCTTGCACTGCAGTTCTAATTATAATTTATATTCAGCTTTATTAAAGTACCAAGTAACATGCTGAAAGTAGAAATCTCTGATGCCCCCACTTGTAAAAATGTTTCTTATCCAAAAAAAGACCTGATGCCTGACAACTATCTACTTGTTTCATGGGGAAAACATGATCAAAGTAAAAAATGAAAAGCAAACAAGAAATAAGCTCAAGATACATTGCTTAAAAGGATTACTGTACAGGTTATGGACCACACGATTGGCATTCTGTTTAGTTTACGGGTAAAGCCTGCAGAGATGACTTAAAGTCTCCAAGCATAATGAGCTTCTTAAAATAATGTAATCCTGTCCTTTATTACAAATACTGTCATATGCATTTCAATACCCAAGGTTTATACATTATCTAGTTAAGTATTCTCTACATGGCAACAACAGAAAGGCTTTCAATGTTGGCAATTCTTTGTAACAGTATGCTTATTAAAGCTTACTTGCATCTTACGATCTCAGCCAAGCTTACCTGATGGTCATTAAAGTATTGCTACTTAAACACAGAGCAACAGGCACTTTGAGTAATAAGCATAAATCAACAGTACAAAAAATATGACAGAAACCAGACCATTCTGCAAAAAGCAAGGACAGATGAAAAGCCACTCTAGTACTTGTGTCTACCTTGGATGGGGGGGGGGGTACTCTGCACATTTACACTGCATAACTATTCCTTGCCTTGCTTCAACACATCCAGAGTCACTACATGGGGGAATGGGGTGCAACAAGTATGTCACAATTTGAAATGTCTCTGGCTGACTGTGATGGCCCTGACACATTTGTCATACCTCTCAACCTCAGAGCAAGAAATCTGGACAAAGCCATACAAAGAAGTGGGACAAAGGTCCAAAAATAAGGACAATTTTTAAATATTGCTCTTATAAACTTAGAAAGGTAATAGAATAGGTCTTGCATTAGTATGAATTTCCTGAATGGTATGAAATCTGAAACTCAAATGTCTGTCATTATTTTCTAACTTCAGTCTTTAATGATTTGTCACTAATTTGCCGAAACCCCCCCACAATTTTATGAAAATGGACCAAAAATGTGATGTAAAAATATAAAATAGCCACACAATACAGCTGGGAAACTGTCAAAGAAGGGACACTTTAATATTAGTACTGCTAACTTGAGCAGCTGACAAAATAAAATAATCTACATGCATTTCTGAAATAAAAGTAATCTATAACTCTGATTATTACAGTTATTTCTTAATTGTAAACCCTCCATGTTTTCTTCCAAAATTGCTATTTTGCGGAGGGATTATTAGGGGGAAGAGCAACATTTTGAGCCAAAATCAGGGACAGTTGAGAGGTTTGGCTATGCCTAATTCTATAAAGCAATTTATTTGCATGTACCTCTCAACCTGTTAATGCAATAAATCTGGGCAAGGCCAAACATATTGGGGGAACATATAAACAGTACTAAAAATTGCTCTTGTATAGTTGATAGAACAACATGTCTTACTTTAGCATGCATTTTTCTGAAGGCTATGAAGTCTGAAACTCAGTGTGTCATTATTTAGTGACTTAATTCCTAAATGATTTGCCAGAAAACCACAAATTTTATGAGGAACAAACCAAAAATAAGAAGCAAAAATCTATACATTCTTTGAAAATCTGGACAGTTGGGAGGTATAGTTCAGCTGGGGCTGTCTTTAAGTTTGCCGCCCTTCCCTCTCACAAAATCATGGTCGAATGGAGCCTCCCTCTGCAGCCATTCCAATGATCCATTACTTGGCTATTTCACTCCATTTACCATAAACACTAATGTACATACTGATTTACTTCTATGATGATTTGGACTTCATTTGAAAGTTTTATTTTGCATTTTACAGCACAAACACTAAGGCATCTGCTAAACAAACTTAGCATTAAAACTTCTCTGCCCTTGAAGTTGAAACTCACATTTATTGAAACAGCATTGAAACCCACATTCAAAGAAAATACATTTTACCAGTGGCAGATAAAGATTAATTCTGGGCTGTTTTCAAATCATAGGCCCCTTGCATATGAAACATACATGTGCTCTTTGATACACCTTCCTATTGTTTTGAACATTTTTCCAGTAAACTATGAAACAAAACGCATGCACCAATAATGACAAAACTGCCCAATTCAGAACATCTTTCCAGTAAACAATGAAACAAAATGCATGCACCCATAATGACAAAACTGCCCAGTTCAGAACATTTCCATCATAAAAGTCTACTCAAACTTCTACAGTCCACCATTATCAGCAAATATGCACAATTCTACAGTCCACCATTATCAGTAAATATGCACAATTCTACAGTCCACCATTATCAGTAAATATGCACTGTTAGAAAAATATGTATTAATGTGTGTATTAGTAATATGCTTAGTGCATTCAGAGCCTAAAAGAGTTAACACATTTATTCTATTTCATACTGCATAAATATGTACAAACTGCAGTTGCTTTCTGACCTTGTACTGTCAGCTAAATCTTGCTTGTGCCTTGGAAATTTACTGAGAAGCAGATGATTTCTGCTTGCGTTAGGAAAATAATGAATAGAACAATACTGCTTATATGAAACTCAGACAAGAAGTTCCGCTGTGCTATGAGAACATACACAGCTGTAGAAGTAACAGATAATTAGGACAAAGCCTGCTTGAAAATATGAACTGCAATCAGCATTTGCTTGTATCTGTATTAGAAGAGTACCTTGAAATGTAACACTGTACAATAGAGGCTTGTAAGCGAAGTACTGGTCATCAAGGCCAGGATGTTTTTCTGAAAAGTTTCAAACAAATCTAGTCATGTCAGCAGAAAATCTGAAGTAACACCTGCTGCAGTACAATGCTTAAAGTTGTGTTTGATTACGTCAGCTTAGAAGGCCATGTCTTGTAAAAGTATAAGAATGAACATACTTCCTGTTAATAGTTAGACAAATCCTTGTATTTGCATGTTTTTGTCTCCTTGCTGCAAGTAAATTAAAGTGCCTTAACTGAACTTACGTGTATTGGTCTTTGAAGTTTTTTCCTTTGACAGATTGGTCCTTCGGACCAGAAACCTTCACTTCACCTCAGATCAGACAGGCCAGGTGGCTTGAAACCGTACGGGGAAGAAACCACATCGGTTCTTCTTATTTGAAAAGTCCTCCGACTGAATTGTCGTACAAAAGAGGCCAGCCACTTTCTGATCTGCGACTGAAGGATGTGTTTACTCAAACCAGGTGATCAATCACGAAGGCTCAGGTAAGGTGAATTCATCTTCTTTTCTTCTGTTTTAGATCAGGGACTAGATTTGTATTTGTTCTGTTAGAGACTTTGTTATAAGTCAGGGACAGAAAGATTAATGTCTTGTCATAGATCAGAGAAACAGAGCAGGTAGGCAGTCATTCTGAAGAGACTATAAAAATATCCGTGGTACCACGTTAAAAATAAGGAGTTATGTAACGATTAAAAGGGTAGAATAAAATGGGTAAGAATTGTACAAAAAGGTCCCAAAATCCACCATTAACCGAAGACGAGAAATACATGCAGTCACAGCGTGCTGATAATATTAAATACTACTCAAAATGGGTTAATAAGTATGAATTTGATGGTAAATTAGAAAAATCCTCGCTTGTCAAATTTGTCAGACAGCTTAAAACCGATTCTAAAGGTCGGGTAAAAAAGCAACGTCAATTAGGAATTCCTCAGGCACACAGGTGGATTGAGGAAGTAAACCGAAGGGAACAAAAGAGTAATAATTCAAAAGCAATGTTTTTAAATAAGGAGGACAATAACTTAGTAATAGCATCAGCCCCACTGCCTCCCTTACCAGAATATGAGGCAAGTGAACAAGTTAGTCCACCCCTGCGATATCCTGCTATCACTGTAAGTAGAGACACTACAAAAGCAACACTGTTTGTTAGAGATCCCGTCGAGACCAGGTCTCGAACACGGGCAGGAAACTCAAAAGGGGACATTAAGTTATACCAAATAGGTAGAAATTCATGATATATGAGTGAAGAAGAAATATGCCCACTTATAGAAGTGCCTAATCCTCAGGCAGGGCAAGAAGGACAGGACCCAACTATTCTAGTGTATAGACCCTGGACTCCGGAAGACATCCGGAAAGCCACTGAGGGAATTCCCCATCCAAAAGTTAATTTTAGAAAGTTCTTAGAAGATTTGCAAGGAATGAGGTTAAGTTATAATTTAAACGGAGAAGAGGTAGAAAAAGTAGTCAGACAAATTGTGGGACCAGATTGGCACATGATTAGTGGCGACTGGAATCCCCGTGATATTGCGCTCAGGCCCCTCCCACATAGTAGCGCAGAATTAGACAACAGAGTGAAAGGTCTTACAGACCGAATCTCTGAGAAATGGAAGCCTAGTGCAGACTGGACTTGCATTAATCAATGCATCCAACAGGAAGGTGAAGCTATTTACCGGTATTATGCCAGACTATTAGAATGTTTTAATAACCATTGTGGAATGCAGGTTCCTAAAGATCAGACACATGATTCCCCATATGAGCAGCAGTTAAAGAATGCATTTTTGAAAGGCAGTATTTCACCCATCAGCAGCTTTATTACAAAACACACGGTAGATCATCGTACAAGCAGGTTACAGTCATTGCTTGAGAATGCTAGACATGCCGAAAGGCATTTTAATAGCAAAAAGAAAAAGAAAGCCCAATTATTTTCTGTAGAAGATGGAGTAGAAGTTTATGTAGCACAGTCCGGGAAAAAGGGCAAGAGAAATGCCCAGGGAAACAAACAATCTGATCAACGATCAGAGGACTTTGAAGGGCGAAAGAAAAGGGGTGAATGTTTTAAATGTGGTAAGAAAGAACACTTGGTAAGGGATTGCAAGAAAAACAAGAAGGCAACCATGGAAGATAAGGAGGGTGAGGACTGACTATATGGTAGTCAAGAATCACTAGAAGGGGATAGCAGAGAAAAAACGAATGAGTATGTGATAGAGGGAGTAGAGAATGTGACAGATGAAATAGAGGAAGTACAAGAAGTCACGGATAGTGAAGAAAATTAAATATTGGATTTGGCTTTATTGAGCTTAGAGCTCTATTTAGCAGACACAAAACCAGAAGTCACACTCCTGGTCGAAGAGAGGGAAGTCACATTTTTGTGTGACTCAGGGGCCTCACGGAACCTGATACATCCCTCCAAACTGCTAGAGAACTCAGAGTCACCTGATTACATATTAGTGAAAGCAGCTAATGGACAGCTGTATTGGGAGCCCCTCTCCCATAATATTTGATAACTGATCCTGTTTCAGGATTGACCCAGAAAAGCAAAATTGTTGTTTCTGCAAAATGCCCAGTAAACCTCTTGGGCAGAGACCTTATGCAGCTATTTGGTATGAGGATGGAATGTTTTCTTGGTACAGCCAGGACTTGGTTACGACTGGTCCAGGGGCGGTGACTGAAGAGTTGATGAACGTAGCCATCAGCAAGTTCCCCTCCCTTGACATTGATAGACAACATTTGTTGCACTGTACTCTGTATTATTGTAACACATCAGGACCTGATAAGGAATATGAGCAAGAATTGTTTAGAAACCGTGCAAACAGATTGATATTGCGTAATCTGTACTGGGACACAGAAGGGAGCAGTGTAGACAGCTGTTCATTGCCCCAGGAGTTCTTTGTAGTTTACAAATCTAATTGATTACCGCATGTTAGCTTAACTAAGGACAAAAATGTGAAATGGGTAGACTTGGGAGAAAAAGTCACGAGATGGAAGAAACAGACAGAGCTAGAACTATCAGAACAGGGAATACAAATGCAGAAGTTGAATTGGATAACTTAGACCTGCCCAGCTGTACACTTGCAGTCTAGCAAGGACAGCTGATTAGCACTCCTATTAAAGGAGGAAGAGAATGCCTTACAGAATATACCAGAAACTCTCTGATCAACAGGAAAATGAGATGTAGGACTTATTCGTACAGCGGGACCAGTTAATATTATGCCAAAGTCAGCCTTTAGACCACAAAAGAGACAGTATCCCTTAAGAAAAGATGCAGAGGTAGGAATCAAACCTATTATAGCAGCTTTACTTAAGGAAGGGGTGCTGGTGGAATCTCCTGATTCACCATGTAACATACCCTTATTTCCTGTTAAGAAAGCAAATGGAGAGTGGCGTATGGTCCAAGATTTACAAGCTGTAAATGACGCAGTAATACCAATGCCACCTATGGTGCCAGACCCACACACCCTGTTGAATGATTTAAAACCTCAACAGAAATATTTTTCTGTGGTAGATATCAGCAATGTGCTATTTTCGATACCGATACACCCTGACAGTCAGTATTGGTTTGCATTCACATTTCAGGGGAAAAGGTATACATATACGCGACTACCACAGGGGTATTGTGAAAGTCCAACAATATTCTCACAAGAAATGGCAAGCAACTTAGCGGGGTTTACCCCACCAAGAGGTAGTCAGATTTTGCTTTATGTTGATGATATCCTGCTGGTGTCCCCCACCCAGCAAGATTGTAAAGAAGACACTATAGCGCTATGACAAGTTTTAGCCACTGAAGGACATAAAGTAAACAAAAATAAACTGCAGCTTTGGAAAAAACAAGTTAAATACCTAGGATATGTGATATCCAAGTAAGGTAGGACATTAGATGAGGACAGAAAAATAGCGATTTTGCAAGCACCAAAACCCACTACCAAGAAGGAAATGATGTTCTTCCTGGGTACGACTAATTTTTGTCGGAGTTGGATTCCAAACTATGCTTTGGAATCTGCACCATTGACTAACCTGATTTATAAAAAGCCTATGGCAGCACAGGATTTGTTACAATGGACACCAGAAGCAGAATCTGCTTTCTGCAAACTGAAACAGTTAATAGCGTCCTCGTTAGTTTTGGGATTACCAAACTATCATAAACATTTTTTCCAAACTCCAAACAGACCTCCCAGATTGTAAGCAAGGTTATATGACATCAGTGTTAACACAGCAGCATGGGGACAAGCAGCTCCCTATTGCTTATTATTCATCACAACTGGACCCAGTGGCACGGTCTTTACCTCACTGTGTACAAGCAGTACTTGTAGCTGCAATGGCAGTACAGGCTTCAGCCTCAGTAGTGTTGTTCCACCCTCTCACATTGAGAGTGCCTCATGCAGTTGCAATTATTTTACTGCAAGAGAAGGTAGCATATTTTTCCCCTGCTAGGCATCTTTCCTGTATGACTGTACTGTTGAGCCAACCTCATATGACAAGTGAACGATGTATGACTTTGAACCCTTCAACCTTGCTCCCAACCCCTGCAGATGGCACACCACACAGCTGCCTGCAGGGGATTGAGCAAAAGACACTGCCTAGAAAAGATCTTACGGATGTTCCCTTGGATGATGCCGAGGTGACATATTACGAAAGTTGAAAAAACAAAGATGGGTAAAACGAGGAGCAATTCTTGAAAAGGGGCTGTACATCTCTAAAGAAAGGAAACCGATATTGCCATCTAATTTGTTTAGATATGCAGCTTTGTTGATCCATGGGCAGAGTCATGTCTCAACAGGGAGGATGGTACAGCTGGTGAACCGAGTGTTCACGACATATGGCTTCTCAAATTACTCTAAAAAATTCTGCGCGGTATACCACGTTTGTAATAAACATCATGCACAAGGAGCATTAAAGCCCAAGCGAGGGAGTTTCCCTATACCACCGTATCCGTTTCATACTATCTGTATGGATTTCATAGAGTTGAATAAATGTGAAAATAAGAAGTATTGTCTTGTCATTGTAGATATGTTTTCCAGATGGGTGGAAGCCTTTCCGACTAAAAATCCAGATGCTATAACAGTGGCCAAAGTCCTTGTAAAAGAAATCATCCCTAGATTCGGCATTCCGGAAAGGATCTACAGTGACAATGGCACACACTTCGTGAACCAGACCATACAACAGCTAAGTAGATTTTTCAATATTTCTTTAAAAAACCATTGTGCATATCACCCACAATCTGCAGGGTTAGTAGACAGGCATATTGGGATTTTAAAAAGTAAGTTAAGGAAGTTAATATCAGAAACACATAGAAATTGGGTGTACTGTCTGCCCCTGGCACTGCTGAGCATGAGAACTGTTCCAAATGCAAAAGGATTGACTCCTTTTGAAAAGCTCTTTGGAAGGGCTTATTATATACCTCAGTGGAAATCTCTCATGCCCACAGACCAGGAAGCTGATGGTACATTAGTAGAGTATATGCGTAAGTTATTAAATTCTAAACATTTGTTGCAGTTAAATTCTGTTTCAGATAAAGAACGAACCAGACCGTCAGAAGTGGCAGTGTCCCCCGGAACTTGGATCTGGCTGAAGGTAGTCAAGAAAAAGAATTGGACGTCTCTGAAGTGGGAAGGCCCATATCAAGTACTTTTGTCAACACCCACTGCAATCAAGATAGTGGAATGTGCCTCTTGGATCCATCTGACGCACTGTAAGTTAGTTAAAAACTTTGAACTGGACAAAAATCTTGTTACATGCCAAGAGTAAAAATGATAGAGTCCAGAAGAAACAGGAATGCAGAACAACCCTTTCCTCAGAAGTATTGCATAATCATCCTGTTAACTGTACTAGTGACAATAATCTTTTTGCTGTGGCCCTTCCTTTTCCCAGCCACACAGACTGAACTGAATAAACGCGAAGCGTTACTCATAGACTGGCACCCAAACTTTAACACTTACCAGGCAATTAAATATGTGTATGCTAAGACTTTCAATGTTTCAAATTGCTGGATTTGCACAGCTTTGCTGACAACATACAGGGGGGGGGTATTAATTACTACGGTTCCCCTAGGGGTCAATGAGACCTGGGAAAACTTGATTTATGATACCTCAACCATTACAGCACAAGATAAAATAGCATTGCACTTGTCTGTTCCACAAAAGGGAACTGTGTGTTTTTATAAAAATGATACTGTTCAGGTGGGTTGGAGCAATTGCAATGTGACTGTTCCTTATAGATGTTATACTAAAGGAAACAAAGTAGATCTTTATTGTAATACAAACTATGATTCATTTCTTGGATTGATGCATAAAACACTTGATGAAGTAAAACTTAATTCTGTTTTTTATAAACAGCTGTCTATAATTGATAGGAAAATGTTTCATGTTGGGCGAGTGTATATTTATAGCAGGGTTACTACTAAAGTAGAGGACTGTTATTTTGTGTGTGGCAGAAAGGCATACAAATGGTTACCTGAGAATTGGTCCGGCAGTTGTTTTTTGGGTTACCTGGTTCCGGCCATACGACACACTGCAGTTTTGCCTCGAGGAAAAATTTGAAATGTCCGAGAGGTCATCAAGAAACCTGAGAATCCTGTGGGACAAATTGATGCGCGTTGGAAAGACCATCATTCCCTAGGCAAAGGGCTGACACATATGGACTTGAGTGATAGCATAATATCATGGGCAGGCATATTACCAGCATATGGAGCGGTGAAATCGATCTGGGAGCTGAGAAAACTGTCGAAACTTCTCGAAGTAATGAGCAATGCAACTTTTTCTGCTCTCGAATTGGTGACTGATGAACTGAATGCTATGAGAACTGTAGTGCTCCAAAACCGCATGGCTCTTGACTTCACCCTAGCGGCGAGAGGTGGTATGTGCGCTTTAATCCAAGAAGAATGCTGTTCGTATATTCCTGACCATAAACATGAGATAGACAATCATCTTGAGGTAATTCAGCAAGTGTCAGCTATGACCAAATCAGGCCCAAACCCACTGATGGACTTTTTCCAGAAATGGTTTGGGGGGGTGGGGTACCATCCTAATGAACATCCTGATTGCCATTTGTGTAGGTATGCTCCTACTAGGAGTATGTGTTTGTTGTGGTATCCCCTGCATGAAAAGACTGATCAAAGACTTTATAGACATGTCAGTTTCTGAAACCTTATATCAAAGTACTGAGTTTGAAGAACTGTTAAAAGACTGAAAATGCTTTCATAAGTTTAAACTGAATGACTCTCTTAACTGCAAATCCTGAGTGGAAGAGGTTAGGAGAAGAAAACACACTGTTTATGCTTATTTTGAAAGTAAAATAAAAGTATTAATGGGGGGAATGTTAGAAAAATATGTATTAATGTGTGTATTAGTAATATGCTTAGTGCATTCAGAGCCTAAAAGAGTTAACACATTTATTCTATTTCATACTGCATAAATCTGTACAAACTGCAGTTGCTTTCTGACCTTGTACTGTCAGCTAAATCTTGCTTGTGCCTTGTAAATTTACTGAGAAGCAGATGATTTCTGCTTGCATTAGGAAAATAATGAATTGAGCAATACTGCTTATATGAAACTCAGACAAGAAGTTCCGCTGTGCTATGAGAACATACACAGCTGTAGAAGTAACAGATAATTAGGACAAAGCCTGCTTGAAAATATGAACTGCAATCAGCATTTGCTTGTATCTGTATTAGAAGAGTACCTTGAAATATAACACTGTACAATAGAGGCTTGTAAGCGAAGTACTGGTCATCAAGGCCAGGTTGTTTTTCTGAAAAGTGTCTCACAAATCTAGTCATGTAAGTAGAAAATCTGAAGTAACACCTGCTGTATTACAATGCTTAAAGTTGTGTTTGATTACGTCAGCTTAGAAGGCCATGTCTTGTAAAACAGTATGAGAATGGACATACTTCCTGTTAGTAGTTAAACAAATCCTTGTATTTGCATGTTTTTGTCTCCTTGCTGCAAGTAAATTAAAGTGCCTTAACTGAACCTTACGTGTATTGGTCTTTGAAGTTTTTTTCCTTTGACATGCACAATCTCTGAAGAAGTAAAAAAGTCATCTAAATAATTGCACATTAAATAAATCTGTAACTAATGAAGATGTTGCTGCTAGCAAACATCTTTATATTTCATGGTTTCATCGAAAAATAAATTGTCTGATGCCCCTGAGGAATAAATTGCCTATATTACATTAAAAATGATAAGCTAGTAATATTGCAATAGGAAATGGATGGCAAACTGATAACAGGCTCATAGTTAGTATCTTTACTTTTTCAGTACAGCAGCAATCCCCCCTTGTGGGAGTAGAACCAACAACCTTCTGCATCAAAAGCAAGTACACAACCTGTTGTGCTATTAACAATGCAAGCTGACTTAGCATAAGCAGCACTAAACTTCTCTTCCCCTGCAGCTCTCAGCTCCTTATAAAATCTACTCAATACTCAACTGCATCTCAACTTCGCAGCACAAGAAATCTGGAAAAAGCCAAATTTATTGGGGGGGGGTCAAAAGCCCCAAAACCAGGGACACATTAAACATTGCTTGTATAATCTTGGAAAGTTGCTAGAATAAAATGCTGTGTTACCACCATACATTTTACTGCCAAGGTCCCTGTGAAAAAGAGTCAGAGCAACATACCACTATGCCAAATCAGCTGCTTTGTGAAAGAAAAATGCTGTGTTACCACCATACATTTTACTACCAATGTCTCTGTGCAAAACAGTCAGAGCAACATACCACTATGCCAAATCACCTGCTTTGTGAAAGAGCGGAAGACTGAAACTTAAATGGATATTATTTAATGAATTCAGTTCTCACCATAGCTGTCAACCTCTTAGCACAAAACACCTGGACAAACCCAGTAATGAGGAAATACAGCCCTCAAACATATTCAGTGAATTCTGTTCTTGCCATAGCTGTCAACCTTAGCACAAAAAACCTGGACAAAGCCAATAATGGGGTAATACAGTCCCAAAAATAAGGACAAATTTAAAATATTCATCTTATAAACTTAGGTTGTGTTACTATGTATTTTCTGAAGAATATGAAGTCTGAAATTCAAATGCCCGTCAATTTTACTTCTGACGGAACAAAAAACATTTTCAGCAGAGGCCCAGGGAGAAATACTGCAGACACATGTCTTTGTAAAATGGCAGGACACCAGAGTAAATCTACACAAACACAGGGATAAGATGAAGACTCCACACAGAAGGCACCCCAGCCAAGAATCAAACCAAAAAACCTATAGCTGTGAGACAACAGTGCTATCACTGCACCATCAAATATGTAAGGAATTGAACATTCAGAAACCTGAAGTCTGAAATTCAAATGCCTGTCAATTTTATTTAACTTTTGTTAATCAGGACAGTCTGACTTGGAACAAAAAAACAATTTTCAGCAGAGGCCCAGGAAGAAATAATGCAGACATGTCTTTGTAACATGGGAGGACACAAAAGCAAACCCACACAAACACAGGGAGAAGATGCAGACCACACACAGAAGGCACCCCAGCCAAGAATCAAACCTGAGAACCTGCAGCTGTGAGGCAACAATGTTACTACTGCACCATCAAATATCAAGCATTGCAACATTTAGAAACCACAGATATTATGAGGAACAGATCAGATCAAATATGAGGCAGATATCTGCAATTTTTTTGCAAATGGTGGTGGGTAGGGGAATTCAGGTCTTTAACACCTGCATACAAGGTACAGGGTTCAAGCCTGAGGTATTCCCTACCACACCACCATGAGTCTAGCCACCAGCATTTACACACACGCACACACACACACACACACACACACACACACACACACACACCCCTTACCTGTAGTAGATCTCATGCCATAAATCCATAGCTGCAAACGCCGGTCCACATAAATCCATAGCTCGAAATCCCTTTTTGCCATAAATCCATAGCTGTTGCAAACCCTCACCTGAGCACATCCATGTGAGATCTTCCCCTGACGAGAGTCCGTTGGAGCACATCCACCATGTGAGATCTTCCCCCGATGAGACTCCAGACTGCTGATGTTGCAGTCCGAGTCTGATGAGTTTCCAGCGACAGTCTATGCAGTTACAACTGCATAGACTTCTGGGATCTCTGACATGTTTCCCAGTCCAGACTGCTGCTGAAACAGTCTGCGCATGCACCAGACTGTCTCAGCAGCAGTCCGGACTAGTGCGCATGTGCGAAAGTCTGCGAATTTTGAATTTTTTTTATCTTTTATTTTCTTTTAATTTCTTTATTTGTACAGCTGGGGGGGCTGCAGTCCGGTAGTCCAATAGCATGGGCTGCCCCTGCAATTAAGGTATTAAGCCTTTTTGGATAATCTATGCACACATATATAAGCAGGAATCAGGGTTTGCTCTAATAAATATACTTTTTGCACTGAAGAAGGGTTGAACTTTCAGCCGAAACTGGCTTGCTGTGGACATTTTATTTATGGAGCTTGCCACAATGAATTTTCAAGATTTTCATCTTTCCTTTGTGCTGGATTTCATTTTTGGACTTTTGACTTCAACTACCCCACCAACATCTGGGAAAACTACTTATGCACCAATACACTGGCCCAGCGCTCTTGGAATTCATCAATTCCATTGCCCTGGACCAGCTTATTCTTACCCCCTCTAGAGGAAGCAACATCCTTGACCTGGTTATTACAAACATGGGCAACCGTTGCTCTACACCAATAGTCAATCTCTCCCTGGTTAAATCCGACCACAAACTAATCACCTTGGAAATCCACATCTCACCCACACCGCTCACAAAGGTAACCACCATAGAAAACTTCCCCAAAGCTGACTTTGAGCTCCTAAAAACAGAGGTGGCTAACTTCATGGCACCCATGTCAAAATCATTCACCAATGCACTGTACGAATATGTACATAAATGCTGGAACTAGCCATACCCAACAGAACCAAGATGCTCTCCTCCAAAAAAGTAAGCCAGTCTGATGTTCCCTGCCACTAATAAACTCTACAACAGAAAGAAGAAACTGTTGCAGAAAAAGGTGAAGTCCCAAGACTGGAAAAACTCCCTTATTAGCCTCAACAAAAAGTTGATATCCCTCATAAAAACCTCTAAAGCCAGCTATGAAGGCAGAATTGCAGCAGACACTAAAAACAAACACAGAGCCTTATATAGTTATATCAAGAAGCTCCACAGCAATACCCAGGTTTACTCTGAGTTACTACACAATGGTACCTCCTACACTGAGCCAACAGATATGGCCAACATACTGGCAGACAGAATCAATGCCAACTTTACCCCCCCTCCCAAAAGGACCAATCACAGTGCAGGAGGAATGCCAGGCACCCCAGCATTACTGCAGCACAAGTTAAAGCTGCATTGTCCAAGGCCATGAATACAGCTTCAATGGGACCCAGAAATATCCCTGGATGTGTTCTACATGAACTACAAAGTGAACTAGCACCACATCTGTGTGCCCTGTTCAATCACAGCCTCACCTCAGGCTTTGTCCCTACTGAATGGTGCACTGTTACAGTCATCCCTCTCTATAAAGGGGGAGCAACTACAGACCCTGGGAATTATCGCTCCATTAGCCTGACGAGTCTGATATGTAAGGCTATGGAGCGCATCATCATGGACCTAATTAACAAGGATATAGGGAATCTCCAAACTCTAGATCCCATGCAATGTTTTGTGAAAGGTAGATCATGCCTGCTCAACCTGGTTGACTTCTTTGAGTCAGTCACCAGAGCTGTGGTTGAGGGCAAGGCAGTTCATACAGCCTACCTTGATCTAGCCAAGGCCTTTGATACTATTCCCCATTTAGGAATTATTGATAAACTCACCAAACTAGGCATCAACCCCTATATTACTAGGTGGGTTGCAAGTTGGCTCACAGATAGTACCCACAGTGTGAAAGTAGCAGACTCGAAGTCACACTGCTGACCAGTCATGAGTGGAGTCCCCACAGGGATCAGTTCTGGGTCCTCTCCTGTTTGGCATCTACTTCTCAGAAGTCCAGGCCAAGACGGAGGGACTCTGGATGACCAAGTTCACAGATGACTGCAAGCTGGGAGCCATTATTAACTCCTCAAGTGATGTAGACATCCTACAGAAAGATCTCACTGAGATCAGTGACTGGTGTCAAAACCAAGGCCTTAAGCTTAATACCAAAAATGCGTCGTCATCCCCTTTGGGAAAAACTCAGTCCCCAATAATTACCACATCATTGTGAGCCCACTGAGCACTGAAGGCATTATAAGAGATCTGGGGATACAGGTTGACAGCAACCTCTCCTTCGACCACCACATTGCTACTGTGGTCAGAAAATCCTTCTATGTGGCACATCTCATTACCAAGGGTATTGCATCCAGGAAGAAAGAGGTCATCATCTCTCTCTACTATTCCCTCATTAGGCCAATCATCAAGTATAATGCCCCATTTGGCATTTACCTTTCTAGACACATGCAACAGCTGGAAAGGCCACAAACGTACCTCACAAAGAGGATCCTAGGCCTTAAACACTTGTCCTACATGGGCAGACTAAAAACTCCAGATAATCTCTGTCTCATATCGTCTACTAAGAGGTGATCTCTGCTTGATTTACAAAGCCATGTCTGACCCAGCTCTTTTAGAGATGCTGCATCTAAAGAAATTCCAGTCCCTCTACACCACATGCTCCAGAAACCTCAACCTTATTACCACAATCAACAGAACATGCTAGAGGGACAGGTTCATAACCCAGAGACTGCCCATGCTCTGGTATAGACTTCCCATACATGTCAAGCAGAGCACCTCACTGGCCCTCTTCAAGAGAAATCTTAATGAGTGGATGGGAAATAGAAAGTTCACCCCGGGTATCACTCCAGTGGCTCTACTTGATAGAGGCACTGGGAACTAATGTAGGGTGGCATGATGCCAGGGAACTTTTATGGGCTATGGCTTGTAAAGGCTCCAGGGCCATTAGCCTATGAACCTATGTGGATTCCATCAGGCATACCCATCAAGAGGAAACAGTTTGCTAGCTGATAGTTTCTCTCACATCACCCCCCTGTTGCCACTGTCCATCAGCCAAAGTATGCATGCAAACATTACTCAATTTCACTTCTAAGGAGGGCAGCAAATCTGTGCACTCTGTGCAGCTAATAACACAAAACCAATGAGCCCTGACAACATCACAGGTCACATAAAGTGTGACTCAAAACATGGACCTACCAGACACAGTTGGATCCATACTTCAACACAGCCTCCAGATGGAATATATTCCCATAGAAGGGTGTACATCAATATGCATCCATCTGACGGGGGGGGGGGGCATGATGCCTGCATATATAGACATATCCCGAGGTATTACTGTGACACTGTCACAAGTGGTCATAAACACCTATATCACCAAGTGGGTAGACCACTGGATCACATATGTGACATATAAATATGTTGAAGTGTGCGAAGTGACCTATATCTAGAGTCCATTGATCAGGTCTGTACCTCAGGGCTGTGTGCTAGGCCCTTTCCTGTTCATTGTTTAAGTCATAGATGTCAAGAATGACATGCACATCCTTTGTCCAAACAGCTTTCTGGAGGACTGTAGATTGTGTGCAATGATTTAGTCCAAGTGTAATATTAGTATAATACAGATGGTATCAACACACAGAGGATTGCTGCCACAGCCATGGGAATACAGAAGATGAAGAAAAATCATGGGGGATTTGTTATGTTATGAAAGCGAATGCACAACTTAATGATAATATGACCAAGTGGTATGGACCTGTGCATTCAGGTATATGGTATGTAGAAAGTCCACCAACATGTGCCCACAGTGGTGACTACTCCCTTGTATTTAACAACTCCTGAGTATGTGCAGGACATCCACATCAAAGGCCATTATACTTCCATAGTTCTTAGCCATCATCGCACCAGTAACACATCTTCCAGGGATGGGTTACTCAAGTGTACCACATTTGCCACAGTGAGTTCTCACAATCTTATTAGCCATACATAAGTATTCTGTTTGTTGCATAAACATTAATGGTTGATGGTTTGGAACCCCCATCAGGGTGTTAGACCAGATGCATATGTGGTATGTGTTCCAGTGATGCACACAATACATACATAGCTGATTGACAACATCAATGGCATGGGTTACATTAGTGACAGTATGAATTGTGCCATATATATGCTATGCACTCCTGTCAACTAGCTTGGATTGATCATAATCTCACATACCAGTATTGCAGTGTCTGTTCTAACATCTGCAGCAGATGTTAGTTTCAGGATGGTGTGCTTGATTCCTCTCATAGATTGCTGACAGCTCATAATAGTTATACAATATGTTCTTGCAGAACATCTATGATCCCTCACACTCACATGTTATGTCTGATGCATGGGATTCCTGGTGGTATTATTCTGATATTATCCATGATTATGCATGGTTCTATCAACTGTTGTCCATGAGCCTGTTACTATGTGTCCCACTTGGTTGACACCTTTGCTGACGTTACAGTAATATTTGTGCAACTCATTTTTCATAGCTTCACAATATACACCTAACCCCTATTGTAGATACCATCCCTGATATATGCTCTCTCCATTGTTCATGGCAGGATGCTTTTATCACAAAAATATTCTCCGCTGTTATGTCACCTTGTTTGACAGTCACATAATGTCCATTCACTGTGCAGTCCTTACTTTATCATATCATGTGATTAGTGTTCATGCTAAAACTATCTTCATGGACATGCCCTCATCTGCGTACATTACCATGTTTCACCTGTCATCTTTCCCTGTGTTCATTCCTACAATTCATCTGTGTGGCCCTATTCAATATACATGCTTCCCCTGACTGTTTATTTATAATGCAGTCTATGTACCCTTGCTGATCATTTACACAACTTTTGTTCAGTATGCCTGAAACAGGTTTCCACAATACTCTGTACTGTATATACTTTCATATAATATGTTGGAGTTATATACATTGCTTTATTAATAACCCTGGTAATCATTGTGGCGTTCTGCAAACATGCAGATCTAGTTAGTCCATAGATAAACAAGTTTACATGTCTGCTATTGTCCATGTTGCTTTACACAGTTTCCTGGCTGGCAACACTGTTGCTGGCCGTGAAACCGCACTTGTTTACGTTTAAACAACATGCATGACATGCATATGCAATTAGGCATGCTGCCTACTGCACAAACAAGTAAGCCCCATGTAGGCTTTGTGGTAAGCCTACACAAAGTTTATTAAATCCCTAGGCTCATTTTTAACTTCAGAAAGTTTATCCTATTTGCAAAGGAGATCTTTATGGGTTTGTCATCTTTTTTTTCAATATAACTGACATAGTTTCAAATATGTACTTTTTCTGATCCTCAGTTATATGTTTTTCATTACTCACAAACTAGCACCCCAAACTGTTTAGTTTATCTATAATGGTTAAATTCAAATTCCTATTCTGGAGAGTTTTAATAAACATGATTTTACTTTTAGATTAATTAAATCAATAATCTGTTATGGACTTGATATAATCTGTAAGATTAAAAAAAATCTTTAATGATGCCTGAACTTCAGACACAGTCAGAATTATGTCATCAACATAAGCTATGAATTTAAAGAAATAATGACCTATTTTAATCAAGGTTATGTCTGAATCTGAGTCTATTAATCTAAGTATTGGTTTGATGGATTATAAAAAGGTGATGGAGTTAAGGAACAGCCCTATCAGAGCCCTCTCACTTGTTGCCAAAATAATGACAGCTTATTTATTACATAAATTCATAGGTCCACAGGTAAGTCCCTGATAACTATAATGCCTGTATATTATTATAAACTTCTTTAACATTCAAATAGATGTAAGTAATTATAGTAATTATTGTCTATTAACTATATCAAATGCCTTAAATGCATTAGTGGCATAGAACTAATGCTAGCAATATTTTTTTCATTATAAACAGATACTTGGATAGCTTGTAAATTTGTAATGCTAGTACCATATTTTTTTGAGGCAAAAATCCAAATAGTTTATAATGAATTAAATTAGAGAGATAAGGTAAATATATTTATTTACAGTTCTGGCAAGGATTTTATAATCTGAGTTTCAAAAGGCTGTCGGTCTACAGTTTTCTATACATTTTGTATCCTTATCAGGTTTTTTAATTACTATATTTCTTGACAGAGAAAATTATCTCTCCACTGAGAACGAATCTATTAACAAGTATTTGTATAACTTAAACAAATAAGAGGTTAATTTATCCTGAAACTGCTTAAAAAATTGTAAGAAAGATCATGAGGTCCTTAATCTTTTTTAATAAGTACTTCCTTAATAGTTGACCTAATTTGTTCCTCAGATAAACAGAATTCTGAAAATTGCATCTCTGGTACTTTATAATAGTTCAAAGAAACACATAAGTTAGATTCCAAGAGAAAGTAGTGGAAAGCGCAGCACGCCAAAGGAAGGCTTCAGCGTATGAATGGTGGACATGATTCCATAATGTACGTTTAAGGAAGCCATAGGAATTATTTATTCAGAATAGGATAATTACAGAATCCATGCACACCTGCTGGATTTCAATAAACAGTGAGCATGCCCAACACAACTTAGATGTGACAATGTGCTTTACTGATGACTTTGTGAAAGCATTCAGCAGAAGCCTCATTTGTTATCATGAGCAAAAGTTCTTGCAGTTAGAATCCTGCAGAATCTGCATCATCACTTAAAAATATATGCCACCGGCATGTAATGCATTACAGCAGGCTGGGGTATTGATAGTCTTAGAGGAAAATGTGGCAATGTATCCTAGAAGGCAGTCAGTTAGACATTGAGCCAGGCTACATCTACACCAGCTCTCTAATGAAAAAATAATTGACAGGTACTGATTAGACAGAGAGCAGGTGAAGGCTGTATGTAACATCTGTGCCCTGCACATGTATGCATGTACCTTGCAAGGTAACACCATACATGTAGAAACCAAACTGTACCTGAGCCTAGGGATACTGGCATCAGGGACATTTCAATGGCGTATGGAAGATTCAGTAGCAGAGTCACAGACAGCTGTAAGTTGCATCCTGTCCCAATTCCTTGCAGCAATGTGCATCCACTTCCCAGCCACAGTCATAGAGAGTAGGAATATCATGCACCATTTCTATGCCATTGCCAACTTCCCTCATGTCCTCAGTACCATGAACTGTTCCCACATTCCCATCAAAACCCTGGCCATACCCAAAGCAGATGTTTACATAAATAGAAAGGGGTGGCCATATCTGAATTTTCAGGTGGCATCATAGCAAACATAATGATGGCACAACCTGGGCATGTATATGATGCCTTAGTATGGCAAGAAAGTGGTCTGAGGGCTTCTTTCTAAAATGCTGAAATACTAGAGATACTACTACTTGATAAGTACAGGAACACAGCTATGCTGTAAACACAGTCCTTCAGCAGTTTGCATGATGACAACATATGTGAAATCTCCTTCCCACAAAGAAGTGACTGAGGTTATTCACTAGAGACATTGCTAATGACACCATATAGAGCCCCATCCAACCCTGCTGAGGATGCATGCAATAGATCATGTACTGCAACAAGAAACATAATTGAGTGTGTGCTTATTGTGCTAAAATCCACTGGCCATGCAATGACAGTGCTGCCTGACTTACATGTTGTTGCATGTGTGGGTCATTTCAGGTTCCTGTTATGTTATCGAAAGATAATGTAATCAAACGATCAGAACTTCAAAATGGCAACTTTTCGAAGATCGCATTGTGGGATCGGAGTACAGTGAGGATTGGAATATTTGCCCTTTCCTCACTGTAGTGCGATCTCGGAATACATATTTTGCGGGGGTTGTGGGGGGCACAGCCCCCCACAATACAAGCTTCGAAATGCTGCCATTTCAAAGTTTTGATCATTCAATTACTTATAATATACATGCAGACATACAGAGCAGCAATGACGCTGACTTCACATCATACCTGCAACATATATCTATGTTGCTGATACAGCAAAATATGTATGTATATATATATATATATGTGTGTGTGTGTGTGTGTGTGTGTGTGTGTGTGTGTGTGTGTGTGTGTGTGTGTGTGCGTGTGTGCGTGTGTGCGTGTGTGTGTGTGTGTGTGTGTGTGTGTGTGTGTGTGTGTGTGTGTGTGCAGACTCAGATATGGGTAGGCATGCATGGGAAATACAAGTAAGCATGGTGAGTGAAAATGGAAAATGTTACTCAGAAGGATATTTAATTAGTTTTTCATGTGAAGGACCATAGTATAATGCCGTACACAACATGAATACAGAAGCATAGCTGTGCATGTGTGAATGGCAGACAAGATAGACCATAAGGAAAACAACAATCATATCTGTTCACTAAAAAGATGCAAACATTAAAGTATGACATCACATAGTGCAAAAACCCTGTGGCATCAGATGTGCCAGCAACTACAGACACATTACTGTGTCAGTGGTCAGCACAGTGTTCATTATTGCCACAGGGTCAGAATGAAACAACAGGACACACATTGGATCAACTGTCAAGTGTTACACTAACACAGTCTAGGGTGCTGTTGAAGATGGCTCACACCATGTTTCTGGCTGCCCCTGCCATGTCCGGAAACAGTTAGCCCATGTTGCTCAACAAAGGAGCTGGAAGTGATGACACATGCAGGTGTAGTGTGGGATAACTCAACTCAAATCTGTGCCCTGTGTGCCATAGGCTGTGCTGTCACTGTTATTCACATCACATCCAAACTCAGGATCAGAGGACAAGTTACTGGAGGAGGCAGACAATGGACAGGCTACAAGAAGAGGCAGATGATAAAGGTTAATAACATTCACAAACAATACATGATGCAGCTTAGTAACGCTATGTGGGCCAACTATATGACTACAATGTTAATGGGGATATGGACTTACCAGGATGATGTGCCTGGGCAAGGTTAATGGATCCTATATAACAGAGAGATTAAATGCATGCTACATATTGCGCATAGCTGACAATTGGGAATAAATGAGATAATACAACATACCTAACATGTCCTGGTGGGTCCCCACTGCCCGAGGTGTGGTTTGCACTGAAGCTGTCATGCAGAAACATAATCAATACATCACTAGTAAGCAAATAATGGCCATTATGCTGCATTCCAACTGAGGTATAACACATACAAGATATTATGGACACATACCATTTGGCAGAGGGTGTTGTGAATGTTGCTGTTGTCCTAGATAGGTGAGGAAGAATATATTAGCCAGAAAGTGCATGGACATGGTCTTCGATATTGACAGGTAATGAACATATGGACTGTCTTACCATTTACGTTATCCCTGTTTGTGGAATGTATCATCAGTGTAATGCAGATCCTGTAGCAGGATAAGGCTCAGAAGCATCAGTATGTGGGAATGTTCCACAGTCTTGACTGCAGGCAAAGGCACATGACAACTGCAGTACAAACTAACAGAATGTGGAGACAGTTATCAGACAAATGGTGTACATGTTGTCTATATGTCCCTATGTATGGAAAACAATATCATGAATAACATATATCACAGTTTTGCTCAAATTTGCTGTAGCCTATAAACAAGGTGGCCAACCATACCTGGTCTTGTCTGTAGGTGCATTTTCATGGGCCGCATCTTGCGATGATGTATCTGTGATATACAATAGCATACACAAATCAGTTTGTGAGCATAATCCACTGTCTTGACAGATGGCAAAGGTAGAGACAGTTATGGATCACAATTAATAGTATATGGAGATGCTTACATTACATGGGTTGATGCTGTGCAGATGTTGATGGACCTATGCAATTGAGAAAGACAAATATCACACATGTTGCTTGAAGTCTTAGGTATGTATTGCATTATTAATACAATATGAATCAACACTTTTGTTGGGAATCCATGTCCCGTGTGTGACCACATTCACTATGCAGTTGTGCTACTGAACAAAATAATATGGCAAAACATGAATAATTTCCCATCCATCCATGGAGATTTTGGCCATGTAGAGCCCTGATTATAATGCCATTCTCGCATGAATCAAAACCGTCACCTCTATTTCAGTGTGACATCTGGAAGATAGTATTATATGCACATGTTATGTATTTTAAGGAAGCTGACAACTGACATGATGATGTTATATGCATTAGTCAAGCTACTTGTTCTGTTTTCCTTACTGATGTGAGTTATGTAAAATAATCCTTTATCATGTATATTACTGCTATGTATTTAAGAACATAATGGATATGTAAATAGTGTAAATATGTACGACATGTCACAATATCATCGCATGTAACAATCCATTATATTATCTGTATAGGCCATATGTATGATCTGAACCCATTGCAGAGGTCATCACAACAACTAAAAGAAAAAGAGCACCACACAATCCTTTTGCCACACAATCATTACTGTACGTATCATCACAGTACACAGTGAGCAGTCAAAACCATCCTGATAAAGTCTGTATTTCATATTAAATGTACTAACAACTACCACTATTGTACTAAACATCAGAGTGTATCTGTAAATTACGCATTAAACTTACAACTTACGGAAACCGTTTGAATTCATTGTTCTCCATAAGCATAACGCAAACAGTGCAGGATAATCACAATAAACTATGGATATCTTTTTATTCCTGCTCCATGTATAGTACATGCATTAGTAAGCATCAAAGAATACTGCAAACTATTAACATACCACTTACAGAAACCCCTCAGAAGACGTTGTTCTCCTAAAGTATACCAGACACAGTCAAGGTGAACCAGACTTTACAGCGCATATAACTGTATGCCATTTTCATCCACTATTCACAAGGTCTGTTTGCTTTTTAACAAAATATCCATATACATGCTTTTTGTTAACCCTACAAACATCCATTATGTCACAGCCACTTTGCATGTCAGACTTGTTTGAACAAAAAAGGACTGTTAGCATATATAATTTGAATTATAAACATTAAATATAACATAAATATGTAAGGACACTATTGTATTCTCCCACAGCAATGCTCTCAGGTGATAACTTACTTTTGAAGCTAGCTGGAAGTCAGCTATACTTGAAGTGAGTGCACCTATGTGTGCTTTTTAAGTACCATTTGTCCAATACATTGTTAATGAACTTCATCAACTTTCAAGGTTTTGGAATCCCATTTGCGCATGACGGCATATGTCTAGAAATTTGGCACATTAACCAATAGTGCAGCATAATGAGAAGATACTCTGTGCACCTACCCACCAGGTATCAGTAAATGTGATTATCTGTGACACATGCGCAATGCCTCCAATAGTCTGATACCATCTTATATGCACCAATTTTAAAATTGTGATTTTGATAGATTTATTGGTCATTCCATTGCTACCTGTGAACTGAGTGGGCCCTAAGTTAACATTTTTCAGAATGTGTTTTTGAACAAAGTTCCCACATCAAAAATTAAGATGTTGACCACAATATGGCTTCAGTGTGTCTAGGTGCTGAACTGGAAGGAGGAAGAGACCTCCCAGATGCCCACTGTCTATGCTGGACATGGGCAGAGGATGTGAACATGCCTGAGGAGCTTTGAGATGATACTGGATTGTGAGGGAGCACTGCTGATGGACTGGGATTTTCTAGAATATCATGCAAATTCAGCACTACTAAAATGACCTGAATTGGAGGGATACTGAGAATCTTCAGTGCTGGGTTGCAGGGGTCCAATGCCAGCCTGCAGTAAGTTCCATCAAACACATCTTAATATCTACATTATAATAAAAGCATTTCCTAGATGTATGTGTTTATGGGAATTTTCAAAGTTGATTTCATGGCTGTCTGTACTAATAAGAGTAGTTAGTAATAATGTACTTTACATTATACACATACAGATGTGAATGATATGCCATACATATTCTTATTACAAGTACCAGTTTGCAGTTGTCAGTTAGCTCAACTGGTTAAGCAATGACTCATAGTGATTGATGATCTCCTATGTTTGCATTCAAAGCCCATTGCAGTTCAATTTGTAAATATTGCTGTTCGCATAGTTGATATTGGACCTAAGCAATTTAAGCCCTCTAATTTCTTGGCAAGTATAAAGTACATTTTTTTGAAATATATAGAACAGCCATGTTTCACTGACGCCTATAGTGCTTAGGCCTCAGAAGACTACACATTTCCTCTGTTATCAGTAATGATTTGAGAAGCATTGCATAATATATGCCTGTATGTGTGAATGCTGAGTAATACAGACATACATTATTAGTCTCTACGTTATAAAACAGTTAAACACTTAACATACCACTGTTATATGATGGAATATGTTGTAATGACATAGAAATAATGCTATATGTTGGAAGGTATTGTGCTGTCTATTAGCATCAATATGAATGTCTTAGGGATACATCTGGGTTCATTTCCTGTTATGGAGTATTTTATTTCATTTTGATACTTATGTATTTGTGCGGAAATGTGCAGTAAATGGTTGTTCAGTTATACAGTATAGTTTTTTTACATATCTAGTAGTTGCGTGGTGCATTAATGCCTGTAGCTCTTTGTTCTTGAATGACTACACATTTTCCTGTCATCTACTATATTCTACAAATATTCTTCAGTAATCCTGTATGATGGGGTGATTTTTCTGTCACCTAACTTAACCCATTAAGCGATAGTCCAATATGAATGTCTCAGGGAGAACTGTATTTGGGAATCATTGCTGTTATTTCTATATTTCAGTAAAGACTAATTAAGAGCAGATAAGCCAGATACTAATTTGCTCAGCGATGCTGTATAGCTGTTTTAAACATCAGGTATGCAGGAGTTGCATTCAAGTCTACAGTGTTTAATTTACAGATAGCAATGAATATCTCCATTACCTGCAAAGTTTCTGGAAGCATCCCAGTTCTATCACTATGTCTGCATGTGCATCTCATTGCCAATACATACGTATCTTAGCTGTACATCTGTATCAGCACAATATATTCAGTTGTATTTTAACATAGATTGACCCCCTACATAAATGAAATAGTGATCTATGTTACAACTGTGACGTGCATGTTTTTCTGTCTATATGTGTCTATCAAGTGCAATTACAGGTTCTATTATACTGCCTGAGACTATGAACTGTGCATTGTTACAGGTTTTGTTTAGTGCTGTGACCAGTGTAGTAACATTCAGTCTGGATTGCATGGTGTTCTATTTCAAATGCACATCACATACTTAAATTTTTCCTTTCACGTCAACATTACTAATCCATGTCTATGAATCTTTCCTGCATAGTCATATAGTTCTGTTATTTAAGCTACGTAAATTCATGTAATCACACCCAAGATAAATTAGCTAGGCTAGTAGGTGTCAGGTTTGGAATTCAAACTTAGATAAGAAGTGTAGGTTCAAATATGTGTTCCTCTAATTTGTGTACATTACTCTTCATGTGTGAAGTTTTGACAGTGACACAACAATGAATGAGTGTATAAATATAAACTTGTATGTCATGTCAAGGCTGTATGTAGAACATGTGATGCTCAGTTATTCTTTACTATTAATTCCTAAATAAACAACAATATATAATCAACTGATAAAATCCTTACATGTCAGAAAAAAACTTTTTTTCCCCTTTTTGCAGGTACTGAGGACACAGCCAGGAATCGTGCATTGTGCACTGAGCAGATGCACAGACTGGAGGAGTAGCGGAGAGAGAGAGGTATGTGTTCTAACTATAAACATTAATATAAACATTAATTTCCTCAGAAGCAATTATAACATTGTTAAATAGAGACTTTTACTTGCAGAAACAGGCAGACTACTATTAATGCAATATTACTCATAATGCATCTGCAAGGTAACTGCAATAATCATTGATTTAATGTGAATAACATTATATATGTATTGCAAAATTCCACTTTTCAGTTATAAGCAGCGTATGTTTGAGAAAATAATCCTATCTTTTTTTTACCAATCTGTGTAACTATCATACTGCTTTTAACTAAATTGTTTCATATGTAAGTTATTGTGTTACCTGTTTTGGAAACGTAAATAATGCCAAACCTGTATGTCTGGCAGTGGTGCTCACTGACTATTTTATGTGTAGCCTGCCTGTTCTGTTGGTGTCTACTGTTTTATTGTTTGTTTTGGGTTTAGTGGATGATTTTTGGACATGTACTTAATTTCAGCATGTCATGCACTTCTGTAATACGCAACTGTTATTATATGGATTGTCTCACACAATATTTGTTGTCCCATCACCAACCTAGTTATTATTTCCTGTCTGCTTGTTAAATATCCGCTGATCAACATTATAGTGTTTTAATTGATCAGGTACATAGATAAGAATAACTACAAATGCAGGTAGTGACAGGTATACATTTCTTGATGCTGGATGCTGTATTGAATAAACTACATTGGCAGGTATCACATGCTGATATTGTGTTTATGTTTGTCAAGTTTTTCTGAGGTGTTGTACTGCATTCTAATTATCTGATGTTGTGATGTCAGCCATTAACCATGTTACATTGCTTGTCTCATTTGCATATACTTTAGCTATTGATATTTCCACTGTTTATTCATCATATTATCTATTGTTAATAAACATCTGTTATTCATGGGATATCAAAATTATACCTTAGTTGCACATAAACATCAGCTACATGAGCTTAATTGTGCTATGGACATCTCAACTCAGTCGTGTCAGGCACACATACAAATAACGGACCATGAAAGGTGTATTTTTAGGAGACTGTATGACTTATATGTTAGGGCCTTATATCTCTGGTTCTGTTCCAAATATTATGCTATTGGTGTCCTTGTCAGTTTACAGTGTAGCAGTTGTTATGCTTGTATGTACATGGCGTTATTGCATGACACACTCTTGTGCTTATCTTGATGTGTTATAATATATATCTGACCTGCTTTTGTATATTTTTTTTTCAGGCATGCTGATGGCTGTTTCATACTTGTGCAAGCAATAGCAGCATTTTCTCAGATAAACTGTATATTGGTCGACATGTAATGCACTGGGGTAAAGTATGAACATCCAGAGATGAAAATAGAGTCCCACACAGCCTTCTATTGATATCATCTGCACACATTGATAATAAGACATTGGAAATGTTGCATGCTCCTGACCATTCTCATCTGTTACCGCCAGTTATTTATATTATGCAAAGTATATTGACACATTAGGGGCCATATCTATTGTCTATGTTATCTATATTATAGTATAATGATTGATAAATATGTTTAAATGGAAACTGTATTGCATTGTGATATACCTTCAGCGAACATACCACAGTGTCATATTATTTTGTCATGTTAACAGCATAACATATGTCTTTCACAGTATTAATTTGTCCATCACATAGTGTTATAAGACAGGGATGTATTGCACATGAATGAATGAATGAATGACTGACACTGTTGTTATCTTTTTATGTATTGAAATGTCTTTCCTCATATGTGTCATTGCAGTTACATAGGCTCATACATTACTGTGATGTGACATAATGAACTGTTTCCACCTATAGATAATGTCAGTTTGTTTATATTATGTAGTCCTAAATGTGGTTGCATGTGGATTCTGTGTATATATATATATATATATATATATATATATATATACACACACACACACACACACACACACACATATATATATATATATATATATATATATATATATATATATATATATATATATATATCCTGTTTAACCTTGACAGAGCTTGGGACCCATAGCGGTTTGCCAACTGGACAGCAGAGAAGACAATGTGCCAGACCAATGCCAGGCAACTCCAAGTCAGAAGATCAAGAAGATGATAGGATGTCTGATGATGACAGACCTGGATATGCCATCAGTGATGCCAACCACCATGCCAGGGAGATGATTTATACACCAGACCTGGGAGGTGATGACAGACATTTTTCATATGCAGATGAGGGACCTGATAGGGAACTTCTTTCAGGACATGGGTCAGACCATGCTGAACTCCTTTTGGAAGATCACTAGGAGATCATTTGTGATGTTAGACCCCATCAGGGTGAGCCCCTAGGACTGTAAGTATTGACTTGTGATCCAATTATGTAATGCTGCCACCATGGTGTGTGCAATTTCACAAAATGTAATGTATAGGCACAATTGTACAGACAAAGCATCCTGCTGTCATGTGTAGCTGATATATATCCAGCTGTACACCTTGGGCATCATGTCACAGCTGACATTAGGTTACACAAGACTTGTGACACACATTAACACAGTACACATGCATTAAACAATGACATTTATATAATGTGTGCTGTATGCAATGTATACACTGCTCCATAACTGCAGGGGTTCTACAACTTATCTTTTTGTTTGTCTGTACTCCTGTGCATGAGGCGCAGCATGGTATTATGTCCAGTACACTGTGGTCATGTATGTGACAAGCCAGACTTTTGCAGTGACAATAATGCAAGTGAGACAAAATTGCCCTGCTTGCATTGTCCCACTGTATACATGGTGGGATTAAAGAAACACAACAAATGCATTATTGACTTATTTCTCAAATAACACAGTGGGATGGGTCCATTTCCTTTATTTACACATATTAACCATGTATATGCATTGCACCCATTCACTCTTGTTTGTTGCTGTCGTATATCTGTTCAACAACATGACCAGTCCTTGCCCATGTGATTCATTGTGTTGTCATGCTGTCACATTGGCACAATAGCTTTCTATGTGGCATCTACTAGCACATATTGTGCCATGTTGTATCTAGGGTTGACACCTTTTCAAATGCCCAAAGTGGGACATTTTTGGTACAAACATCAGATTTTGCAGGCTGAAACATACCCACAGCCAGTACAAAGGACATAACTTCACTTTTTTGCCTAAATAAAAGCTTATTCTTGTAGCATTTTAGTTGCATATTCTATTTCTTATAACATTTAGGTGTTTCAGATACAGAATAACTGTTTTATGCAACTATTGCATAAAATATAGGAAATAATTTTGTCCTAAAATCTCAGGACATTTGCCATTTTTACAATATTTTTGCAGGACACAACTGCCCAAAGAGGGACTGTCCCTCCCAAAGTGGGATAGGTGGTAACCCTAGTTGTATCACATTTGTGTGAATGCTCTTCATGGGCATTTATCCTCCACATACTGCATAATCATTTTTTTGTTACTGTACATGCAGTTCATGCTATATTCAGCATAATTCCTTCATGTGTTGCTTCTCATTCTAAGTTATATTACAGCATGCATGATCATATCGGCATAGATGCCCATATTTAGGCATTTGGTGTATATATACAAGGATTTACATATATTTACATGCCTGTTCACATAGTATGATTGAGACAAAAATGCCCTTGTGCATTGGAACTGTGTACATTCAATTCTTCCATTGTGACGTGCATGACTTTCCTTTGCTCAGTCATACGCATAGACATTTATATATATATATATATATATATATATATATATATATATATATATGTGTGTGTGTGTGTGTGTGTGTGTGTGTATATATATATATATATATTATATATATGCATATATATATATATATATATATATATATATATATATATATATATATATATATATATTCACTTCAGAAGCTCAAAATACTGAAATTGAGAATTTCAGTATCTTGAGCCTAAGAAGCCAAATCCACACAACAACGAAAACTGAAAACCACGAAATTCAAAACCTCGAATACCGGAGGTTTTGAACTTCGTGACAGTACTACACACACACACACCATTCTACACACAAACACACACAATCTCCCTACTACATGAAAGCAGGGGGGTCAAGCCCCCCTGCAACCCCCCACTTAAATATTCTCACTCCGAGGTTGCACTACATACAAACACACACAAAACACCACCACACAAGCTACATTCTCCTCACACACACACACACACACACACACACACACACACACACACACACACACACACATCGCATCAGCAAAACACACTGACGCACACCATAGCCCCTATCTAAACCCCTTAACACACACACACACACACACACACACACACACACACACACACATGCTTACCTGAAGACATGACCACAGTGGAAGTTTAGAAGCGTGAAATTCAAAACCTCCAATATTCGAGATTTTGAATTTCGCACTTCTGAACTTTCGCTGTTCTGTGGATTTGGCTTCTTAGGCTCGAGATACTGAAATTTGAGATTTCAGTATTTTGAGCTTCTGAATATACCCCAGGGATTACCTCAGTGTCACTGCTCAACAGAGGCACAGCAAAATAATGGGTATAGTTCCCCATACTAAAGGGGTGGCGTAAGCCACAAAACTATGGGCTAGGCTTGTAAATGCCCTCGGGCAGATAGCCTAGTATGAACCTATGAACCTATGAACCTATGAAGGGAACCTATATATATATATATATATCTATATCTATATATATATATATATATATATATATATATATATATATATATATATATGTGCATAGATAAGACATCTCATAAAGGGTGTCTGTTGCGCCTGCTCCATGATGTTGTCATGACAGTACATATGTGTGTGGGATAAAGAATATTATGTTGTGTACCAGTGCATTTTGCTGTTTACGTGTTGCACATTACTGTGTGTGTAATATGTACACAGATATATTACTGTGTGTGTAATATGTACACAGACATGTTTAGCGCCATCAACTATGCTGTTTACTAATGTAAAATACATTAGTCTTTCACTTCATTGTAGCTTGGGTTGAATTCCCCACCATATGTTGAATATATGCAAGTGCAATGTGTCTCTTGATATATAATTGTCCAGCTTTATTGTGCACCTATTTCATTTGCTTGCATTTCCTTATTGATGTAGACCTCTGTTGTCCACCCTCCCTTCTTCCCCATTTTACCTTTGTCAAATATGTTGCACATGTACATTGCATACATTTAGCTTCCTTGACATTAGCATAATTGTCATGTAATTTCACTGTTAAAATAATACCTTGTCCAACAACCTCGACCTTATACGCTTACAAGGCATATGCACGCAAAGTAATTTTTCTTGTTGTATTTGCGTTTTGAGTACTAAACAGGTCTTTTTTTTTTTTTTTTTTACTTTATTCCGTGGCACAAGCTGGTATTCCTTATCTAGCTACATATACCTTACTTACTGATTATTATTCCATGTTATTGCTGTTTCTATGTGTACTGACTTTGCTTTCTGATTGGATTCTGTCCATCCAATGCAGGTCACATATATACGACAATGCATCTGTGTTGCCTCTGACATGGCATATGTCTTTCACATCTCTTGCACATCTGTAGTCCATTTCACATTTATTTAGGTTGTGTACACATAGTTGTGTAATACACAGTCGCATACTTGGTTTGCTATATTTCCATTTGGTATTGTGTTTGTTTGTTTATCTTTCACATGCATGGTTGGAGAGTCAGGTATAGGCATTTCTCGTATTCTCCTGTGTTTACCTGGCTGGATTTGTTCATCCACACTGTAACTTGGCTTACACTTACACTACTGCAAGACTTTATTGATTGGAATCAGTATCAACTGTGTACTGGAATCACCATTTATGTCACTACAAACCACTATAACAGGCAGTCATACTGTTTGGTTTTACTGTCGTATAGTTTGCAACATCTCCGCACTACATAATACATAGGTACATCTGTATTTCTGCATTGCATAATGGCTGGTATGCATCCCTGCCCTGTCTATTTTCACCAGTCTTATACAGTGTGCTCTCTGTGTACTTTACCTCACCTTAATGTTTCTTTCAACCTGTGTTTGACATGTATTGTGGTATCTGTTATATGTTTATCCCTGCTGTTTTGCCCTCCTCCTCCTCCTTCCCTGTCTTTTCCATTCCGTCTGCTCTCCAAAAAACAAAAAAGGGCCTATTTCCATAAAAAAGAAAAAATAATAATAATAAAATGCCCATGCCCCCTCTGACTTTCCCTCAGATTTTCCTGTCTTGGCATACCTCTTTGTGTCCCTGTTCTTCACCCCTACCCCAGATCTGCTGTTCTATATTCCTATTTCCCTGGGTGTGTGTTACTTGTGTTCCCCACATGGGTCTCACACATTGTTAGCCATGGTAAAGTGACTGTGATTGCCCTTTGCCTTAATTATTTTTTATGTGTAAATCTACAGATTCCATTGGATTCTGTATATTGTAATGACTGTACCTCTCTCTCTCTTTATCTATATATACAAATATGCAATATGACAAACTCTGTAATTATTTGTGAATATTATTCACTTGACTGTTGTTGTATCACATCTGTTGGTGTTTGTAAATATTTTCATCTGGTTGATGGATTGCTGAAGATTTGTCGTTCTTTATTGATTTTGTGTGAGGCTGCATTATTTAAATTGATGGACATTGATAATGCAGCCCGGTTAATGAAGCACTTGCCTGGACATATACTGATTTGCCATGCATGCTTCTGAGTGTGCTGACCTTGTTGGATATATCTGTTTTATACTGGGTAATTCTATGTACACTGAAGCATATTAGCATACTGGCTGCCTGGCTAGGCTGGAAAAGACTATAGGGCTGTTAATCTAGTATCCTCCTATGATCCCAGATTACCTGTGAAAATTAAACTTTTGCATGAAACTCAACAAAATGTGCCAGATTCAGTGAACATTATGGAATCCAGACCAAAATGGTTTGTGCTGAGGAGGAATCTGTTCTATATATACTATCAAATATTCCATAAAATCTTGAGTTATATATTTTGTGTAAGCCACATCCCCAGGTGGCATATGCATACTGGTGAAATAACAAGATTGTTTGCTTTTCTTTGAATAACATGGCAAAAAAGATCCTTCTATTTCCACTTCATAAAATTATATTTTTCATAATTTTCTTTAGATTATTCATCTGATATTTCTTGTATAATTAGTAAAATGTACTGTTTACTTGTAAAGCGGCTTCAGTTATTCTCATCTATTCTAATAAAAGATTGTATTTTGCTTTTTCATTTTAATTTTTTATCTATTTGAAGTAATAATCCAAATATATACACCATAAAATTGGAATGAATTTAATGAGGTCTCATTATTATCTAGAATTCTTTTATGGCATTGATAATTTCCACCCTATAAACTGACATTAATTTTATAATTAAAGCCTATATTAAATATAAGTATGTTTTTTTAATTTAACTTAAGAATCAGTAAAATAGTAGAATGATCTGACAGGATCCTTGGATAATTTAAATTTTCACTTCTGGAAAAAGAGAAAAAAAATTGAAGCTGAAAGAAAGAAATAGTCACATCTAGCTAACATTTTTTATTTTAATTCAAGATCTGTGTGTAACCTGGTAGGGAACCAAGATTGCCACAACTGCAAATATGATATTGTTCAAGTTAACAAAAAAATGAATATATGACTTAATATTTGCTAGAATATAATGCTTTCAGCTAATAAATGAACCTTCTGTAAACAAAATCAGGTTGTGATTGATTAATTAATTTAAAAAAATCAATAAATTGTTTATTTTGTCAGAGTAGTTTAAACCATTCACATTAGTTGATACAACTATCTTAATAAACTAGTAGGAGAAAAACAATTCCCCCAGTTGTCCAGGTGACCCCCCCCCGAAAAAAAAATAGAAAAGAAAAGACAACAAGTCAATACCTCTGGACTATTCAAATTTTAACTGCAATTAAGGGACAAGTTAATTGCACATAATTCCTTTTCTGCATCTTGAATGGAGTTAAAATCCAGAGCTAGCTAATTGTATTTGACATTCAGTATAGCTGGACAGATGAATTTATATTTCAATGATGCCTGCTGAAAAAGAGTCTTATAGGGCTGAATGCTGTTCTCTTGATAATAATATTTTGGGAAGATCCTAAAAAAACAGAACTGCAGACTGATGAAAGTACATGTTTCTGTGCCTTGAAGCTACCCACAAGTCTTTATTTCTGTCAGATAGAAATAAAACATGAACATTAATGCATCTATTTTTCCAAGACTATGTGGGCCTAGTCTATAGGCTGAATCTATTGTAATGTTTTTTAAATAAGGATTCTGAGTTATTTCAGCTGAAGTTTTTAAAATCCTTCTGTTATTTTATTTGGTGTGGTTTTCCTTATCTAAAGATTCTGGACACACAAATTACATCCATAAGAACATGCTTTCAAATTTAGCACTACTTCCTGTAAAGTAGATAATTGTTAAATCATTTCAAAAACTAGATTGTATTAAATTATCTTGTTTTATACCATACATATCAGAAGCAATTTCTTCCTGTTTATTACACAATTCTGCTAATGTTGTTGCTTGTTTTATAAGTGCAGGTTTGATATATTTTATCTAAACTGAAAGTTTTTTTTACCATTCCCATCAAAGTGGATAAACAATTTTAGAAACTTTCCTAGTAGCACAAGGAGGAGGATTCTTATTAGCCTCTGCATCTTTGGTATATCAGCCCCACAAGTTGCACTATAAGTAATCAATGGACCTGACATCACAGCATTAGAATAGAAAAGAGAATTAACAGTACCTGAATTATGTGGCAAAATGTTTATATCACTTGACTCCCATCAATGAGTCTGAGGCAGATTTGGTTGAACATAAGTTGCCATTGGAACAGGATGACTGTGCAGTGCATATTATCCATTGCTTGAAGATATTAAGCATTTGGGGCCTTAAATAAAAGATATTGTAAGATTTTTTTCCTTGACACGTGTCTGTTCCAGTGTTGAAAAACAAATTAGAAACGCCTTTTTCTGGCTCTGGCTCAGAAGTGTCTTTTTGAATGTTGCATTTCTCATCCGCAATAAGTTTCCTCTTTTTACCACTTCATGTTTTCCTCATATACATTACTTTGGCCACCATTCAATGACTATCCACTACTCTAGGGCACGTGACATTTTTTTAATCAATAAATGTCTTAATTCCGGAAAAAAATTAAAAAATGTTACACCTGCTCTGGATCACGACAGCAGGGTTGCAGAGTTACCTTAAAGCTTCCCACAAAGTGATGCACAGTGCATTAGTATGTCATCTCTGTTCCCTCATGGGAGAGTCCCTCCTCTAATAATCCATGATGGCCTAGTGATAGTAAGCCTTCTTGATACATAAAGGAATACAACAAGCATTGCCATCCAAACAGTTTAAACATGGGAGGTGTGGTGACTTTTACAGCCCAAAACTGAAGATAAAATAACTTCTCACGAATATTATGCCTTCAGCAGGTGGGACTTAACTGTGGATTTTGACCTTTGTCAAGGCAGTTTGGTGGTTCAAGTTTGAATCAAGATCCTAGGCGATGGGGATAGCATCAGTAAAGCAGAAGTTACCACTCAAATGTATTTATGCATTTGTAAAAAAAGAAAAAATAAGGAGTCCTGGAGGTGTTTAAAAATATGAAGATTACTAGTTGTGAGAGGTATGGCAGTTGTTGAAGTTCATAACCTCATTATCACTGAACATATCATATCAGAACTGGACACTGTAGTACTTCAAAATTCCCAAAGTGACACCTGTTTGGCCAACTGAAATAAAACAGTGACCTTAATGTCCTTAATTAGTTGTAAACATGGCCAGGTCAGCTGGTGATCAATTATTTTACCTTCAGTTTGCTAAGTGGGTTAATCAAACTGACCCTTTTGGCCACAGTTCATGCTGAAGAAATAGCAATGACCTGCAGCATACATTATTTACAGGAACAGATAATGCATTAGCAACAACAGCTCAGCACTGATGACAGTGTGGTATGGAACAGTACATTCAAAATAATGTTGGTAGCATTTTTCTGCAAAATACATTTGTCATTATAATCCACATTGTTGTAAAGTAGTGAGGCCATTATAACACTATTTTATTTCCACTGTAAATTATGCATAAAAAGCATTTAATTAATTTCTCATCCATTGTCTATGTAACATTCACAATATTTAACATTTACTTAATGTGATTTTAGTTTTGTTTGGAAATCTTTTATAGTATGTTGTTTTCTGGTGTTATTTGGGAGGTGGTTCCATGTATCTGCAGCAGTTTAAAAGACCCATGGAAGTTCTTTTATCTTCCAACCGGACTCCTAAGGGAAGCTGATAATTTAAATGTTACAGACATAAATAAAGGGGATTATGCCAGCCCAAATTCTCCAAGTAACAAAAATATATCAGACTGTACAAGAATCAATATAGCTTTGATATTGAAACACTAAATATAGACCATAAAGTTGGGATGTTCCAGGTCACCTTCCAAAGGAGTGAGACTAGTGTAGAGTACTATGTCTCCAACCATCACTGTCCCCAAACAAAAGTGTTAACTGCCCACTGTGATTTGGGACATACAGAAAATATAGACAAGAGAAGGACAGTGATCTGAAATGCCAACTCATGTATGTTTTTATAGTTTTTGTCTATTCAATTTGAGAAGGTAGAATGATTCCAAAAAGAGAATCAAAGGGCTTTGACGTTATAGTGAATACTAAAGCAATTCTCTGTCATCATCGTATCTTGTCTTCTTAGAGGAAGCCAATACCTGGCATAAAGAATGTTAAAAGGGCACCTTAATATTTGAAACCCCAGGCTTAGAATACCACGTCCAGTGACTTGAATAAAGGAAGTTACTGAGCGTCAATAAAAATTAATATCAGCTGTTCCATGAAATATGACAACTTCATGTCTCAAAAACTCCCATACGTATGGAATAACCATCACCCCCCCAAACTCAGCTTATCAGTTCATACCTTCTCGAAGGAATTGGATAACTGCATGAACACCTGTTAGTTCACAAATGGAATCCAAGGAAATAGACTAAACAAAAAATACCAAAACTAAGAAACTGGATGCTCTTGTCTATGGATATGGATAGCAAGATACAAGCAGCAAACATTTTTTTATACTTTTTAGTTTTATACACAGGTTAGGCATATTTTTATCAACCAGAGAAGTTGTGGATAGTAATTAATAAAGAGTTGAAGGATTTTATCTGGGAGGGGAAGAGGGCAAGATTCAAGTGGGATAACTTGATCCTTCCAATAGAACAAGGTGGCTTAGGATTACCCGATTTGAAGGGATAGTTTACAGCTATACAGTTAAGGTTCTTATACATAATAGGTTCATAGGTAGGTACTAAACTATCGGCCCAAAGGCCTAGGTAAGCCTAGCCAACAAGGTTCCCTGGCTTATGCCACCCAAGAAAGTTATTTTCCTGTGCCCCTGTCGAGCAGAGCCACAGAAGTGATCCCCAGGGTGTATTTCCTATTTCCCATCCACTTATCAAGATTTTTCTTGAGTGCTAATGAGGAACTTTGCTTGACATAGATGGGTAGCTTGTTCCAGAGTATGGAAAGTCTCTGGGACAGGAATCTATCCCACCAGCATGTCCTGTTTATTGTGGTGACAAGGTTTAGGTCCCTAGAGCATGTATCTCGGAGGGATTGGGATTTCTTTAGGTGTAGCATGTCCAACAGCTCTGGGTTTGACATAGCTTTATATGTTAGGCAGAGATCACCTCGGAGTAGGTGATATGCAGTTTTTTGAGACGGTCAGTTTAGGACAAGGAGAAAGCTATAATTTAAAGTGAAAAGGGATGATGATGAAGTGGGGGGGGGGTCAAGAAATAATGAGAGAGTAGTATTTTGTATGTAGATCCTTTAAGAGAATAACAACAATCATACAGAATATTATATTCATAAAATAGCAGAAAGTATTCTCAGAACTAAGCCAAAACAAGAATGGATAAAGGAGATTTTGTCTATAGAGATGATTGCAATTAGGAGTACAGAGAATAGGCAAGAGGGGGCTGGAATTTATTGGAGGAAACTGGCAAAGGAACCAAGGTATTGGAGCAAATAACTAGAGAGGGAAAGCTATTAGAATGGGAAGTAGCAAAGAAGCCATTTGGATTGCAGGTTATAGACTGCTGTCTCTATCAGGGATTGACATCAGAGTACAGGAAAAGAGAAAGGGGTAGGGAAATCCTAATTATACCAACTCTGCATCACTTTACTAGACACTATAAAACCACAGCCCACCTGTGCCCCTTTTGTTGCAGTCCCCCTAGCATTAGGTGCTGTGAGGCAGAGCATTAACTACCTTAGTTCACTGACAACCCCTTATTGTTATCAGACAAGGAATACTCTTGTGAGAACAGTAGATATAAATTTAAACTATAAGAAGACCTTTCATGTTCCTCATCTACCATGTCTGCATGTGCTCACAACACAACCACACTACCACATCACACAGCTAACACCAAACCAGTTTATGCTGAGGTACTATGTAAATCCCTCCCACAGTCTCAGAGGCACCAAGAAGGGATACTAATATTGTACTTTGAGCTCAGTCATACCTCACCCACCAAACTCTTTATAATGTTTCACTCATAAACATAGGACGCCAATAATGATATGCAGAAAACCCTTAGGATGGCTGAGCATATTAATACAAATGAGAACATATTTGCTATAGTTGACACCATAGTTAGACATACTGATGTTTTTCTCACTAGGATAAAGAAAGATAAAGTAACAGTCAACTGTCTGTCTGTCAGGTGGCAGAATGCACAACGTTACCAAGGTAGTTATATTCCTTCACACCAAATATGTATATAATCTGGTAGTTACATATGTGGGAGTCAATGATCTTCAATTTTCAAGATTGGAAGGTATAAAGACTTACATAGCTGAGCTGTTGTCATATACATTAGATGCTGCAGAAGGTCAGGCACCACTGGTGACTTGGGAAGAGCAGTGTGGAATCTTAGAGTATGAGGCCAAAAACTCTGGCTCTCCAGCATGCCCTTAGTCAGCCACAGGGCCTTCTCCTAACTAATGGTTTCTTTCCAGTGGGCCATGCCTGTCTACACATACACACACACACACACACACACACACACACACACACACACACACACACACACACACACACACACACACACACACACACACACACATGCATTTAAATGAAAATAATCCCTTAAATGCTATTTTCTCACTTTCCTTTTACCATTCAGTTAAAAATATATACATCCAAAATGTACTGTCTGAATAGTGGTACTGTTAGAGAAAGGGTGCTTAGCACTCTAATGTGTAGTGCTGGGGTTAGCATTAGCACATGACTATGGGTGGGGAGGGTGGCTTTATCTCCCTTTACTACCTTACTTATGCTTGTTAACCCTAACACTACCCCTTAACCCTAACCCCAGCACTAAACATTTGGGGTGCTAAGTACCCTTTCCCTAGCATTACCAACAAACAAGACACATTAACACACTTCAAATATACAAATACCCAAGTACACCAAAACATCTCTCCCATTATCTTGTCCTTACTCTAACCCTAATTCATAAACACTCATACATACAGACACAACTTCAGTTCTTGTGAAAAAGGAAAGTTTCAACATTGCCACACTGTTTCACTTACCTCTTTACATGCTCTGGTTATTGAAGCATATGTTTGACAAACTGGCAACAGAAAACTCTTACTAAAATTTACGCACACACACACACACACACACACACACACACACACACACACACACACACACACACACACACACACACACACACACACACACACACACACACACACACACACACACACACACACACACGCGCACACACACACACACACACACACACACACACACACACACACACACACACACACACACACACACACACATAAAAGAAACCAGAGCAACCATGAAAACCCACATGAGCACAGGAGAGATGGAGAGACCCTGCAAAGGAGGCATCCCAGCAGAAAACTGAACTGGATACCCAGACACTATGAGACTTACTCATGAGTACTGACAGTTTGGGACTGGATTCAAAAATTACTTAATTGTTGAAGCAACACACTGTACTTAGCAGTTATTCTGTAATCAAGTCCAAAAGCTAGGGGTCCACCAGTCCTCATTCAGAGTATGCTAATGGCAACTGTTGGACCCCTGCACCTGATTCCAAAAGGAGAGTCAGGCTTGCCTCACCAAAATAATTCAACATTGTTCATTGGCAAGGCTCACTTCTGTACTCGTCCATTGACATGAATGGGATTCTCAGTGAGGCAAATGTATGTGAGACTGGAGATAGTTCCTAGTGGGAAGCCAGACTGCCTTCAGTAACAAGTTTCATGTATATGTGGAGCTGTACTGAAGGTTTTAGGATGAGGCACATGTCTGGAACTGTATGGTTGGAAGGCTGTGTGTACTGCAAACAGTACCTTGAACTCCTGTGGGAATGGCCCATGTCAGTGTTTTTTTTTAAATGGATTAAAGTCTTGGTGGCTAGTGGTCATGCATAACCATTCTTCTTCAAAGAAAGAGTGAATTCAATCATGACAGCCATGCTGGTCATCATGCGGGCACTCACCAGTCTGCCCTACAGGTGAAACTCTTGCACTGGATGGCTTTATGGCTGTACAGCCCTACCTGTATGTCAGACCTGGTATTGCAGGTAGGCTCCCTGCCAGGATTGGACTGGTGCCGCACCCAAGGCCTTTGACCAGATTCAGTCACCCCAACATGTCCTTGAGTAAGCTTGCTGATACACTCAGAATATGTAGAAAGATTCATTAGCATAGATTGATATCCTTCCTTATCATTGTTATAGTATTTTTTACTCTTGGGATATCCTGCTGAGGATAGCAAAACACCCAGCCAGCATACCACAGCTTTACATCTTGTGGATGCTGTACTTCAGATGTATGTCCTGCATGCAAGTCATAAGGTAAGTATGTGATGTATGAATGGCTTATCCTCAAAGCTTCTTTGCCACTATCCCTAAATCAACATTTGAATTCAGTCTGCAAGCCATTGCCCGAGATGGTTCCACTACCAAGCTGTCTACAGATAAGTGCCCCACTGGAGTCTTTTTATTTCTTTCTTCTAGCTATTACCTTAGTTTATATGTCATCCAGGAAGGAGCAAATGTGAGTGTGGGAGGCAGATTTCTCATAAAGATAGACATGCTTGAGCAATGCTTAATTAATGCTTTAATGCTTCAGAGGCACGGAAAAGCATAGGAGTAAACCAGAAGAATTACAAGCACTTTGGAATTGAAGTGGAATCTGGGATTCATAGATTGAGATGAACAGGAAGAAGACCAGCAGTACGGAAATTAATGAATAAATGTGACACTGAAAGGCATCAATCACATTTGTAAAATATGACTGTACAAGAAAAAGTGGAAAGAATGGACTTTATTGACTGTTAAACTTGTGGAGAACTGAAAGGCATTTGTTTTATTTCATGTCATTAATGTTTGGAAAGACACAGAAGGGAAGGGAAGAAGTAGGAAAGGGTGAATGCAAGTTACAAAATCTGTTCTTAACAGTATTTCTATCAAATATTTCATGATATAAATTGCATGTTTATAGCAAAATATTTTCAATGATTATTGTATGTGATAAAGATATTAAAGTATCTTTTTTTTCTTTTTTCTTCATTTTTAGTATTAAGAAATGCAGGCAGTACAATGCAAAGAGAGAAAGAAAGGCTAGACAAAAGCATGTTTAAGTTAATCGTCTGTAATCTTTGGTTGCTGAGGAAATGGTGAGGTGCAAAAGTGCTCAGATTGTTATATATTCAAAAAGTACTCAGATCATAGTATATGGAGGGCTGATATGATCTGCCTTAGTTGAACATCTGGATTAAAATGATTGGCTTAATCTAATAGCAAGTTTTAAGTGTAAAAAAGTAAGTAAAAGAACAGTGAATATAATGAAAAAAAATTCCTTTAACAATAAATGCTTAAACTTTTCTTTAGAAGCTTGAAGGTCAGGGCTACATTTTTTTAGTATGTTTCTTTGGGTTCAAGCTGATTATAGGACAATAAAAAAGCCAAAGCACTTGTTTTTTCAAGGCTAAAAATAAATGTTTTCTAAAAGCATGCAAGTTGTTGTGTTTTACATCTGAGAGGGGAGTAAAGATAAAACAAGAACAGATGCCAATTAGTGTAGGTGGGAGCACAGACAGTAACATGAGTCTTGGCATGAATAACCTCAACTTTGGGTTAGGTAAGGCTTCTGTTTGCAGCTGTTTATTTGGGACAGTTACTCATATTAGGATGGTAAAACTTCATTATTTGTAGATGGATGTACATAGTTTTGTGTGTTTATATTAAACTAACAAGTTATGGGGATGTTCTTGGGGGGGTTCATTAAAGCAAAATGTCATAAAATGTGACATAGGTTCAATTGAGGATGATAAGAAAAAATGTATAAAGGATCAGTCTGCCAAACATTAGTGGGTGGATACATATCACAAAAGCTGGAAACAGACATTCAAAAAAGCTGTCATATATAATAGATGGGAATAATGATTTCTTGTCATAATGGCAACACTTTCCATATTATCTTGGAATGTGAATGGTCTCACAGGTATAGACAAAATGGAAAGCATATTTAATTATATTTATATTAAGAAATACAGTGTGCAAATAGCAATGTGAAAGGAGACACAGTGGAGGTCAGAAAAAGATTGGGAAGACAGATTAGAAATGCAATTCACAAAGAAACAATGGAACAACACATGTATGTCTTTCAAATATACAACAAAGTCTTGATTTAGGATTTTTGCTTGGAAGTGTTTGCATCAGTACTTTTTTACCCCAAGCAGAGTCCAAAAATGTTTTCTCAAGTAAATAGCAAATGTTGGAGGTGTGATATGGAAGAAAGGTTGCTGGGAGCATATGTTTTCAGAGTATAATATGTTGGCAGACTTTAACAATTCCCTATGAAGTACTCTGTCAAGAATACTGAGTAGGCAAATGAGTGTTACTAAGGAAATAATTTTTTTTGAGCTGGGATACAAGATCTAAATTGCCCAGACACAGTAAGGCCTTGTTAAGTTTAATTCTGGGTGCTGCCAATAAACTGTTACTAGAAAATGGAAATGAATGTCTAAACCATCTGTACTTGAAGTAGTGAATATTTTATAATGTTTGTAAATATAAACTTGTTAATATGATATGTTTACTTTTATATACATGTAAGTTTCTATGTCACAAGTAATAATTCAATAAAGTTTTTTTTTTTTAAAAAAGGGTCTCTGGACTTCAAGCACTCATGGCAGTTCCACCTTTTTTGTTTTTCTACAGGCACAGGTTGTCTGTTTGTATCAGTCATCCTCCCATACTTTATAGTAGCTTTTGCATTCTCCCAAGAGTAAAGCATAGTGCAACAGTGACAGGAAGGACATAATACAGTTGTGTAAGATTTACCATAACAACAGATGTCCTACTTCTCACTGTTGCAGTATTCTGTCTCTCCCTCCTACCCCTTGTTACTTTCTGTTGTTTTCCTTCTGGCCAATGGGTCTTTCTATTTCTTCTTCCTTTCCTGGATGCATGTGTTATTTCTTTCCTCTGGGAATCATTGGCAAGGAAAATAAGGGACTCAGAAATTCAAGGATATAACTGTTGCTCTGATTCGTCTAAGGCACCTCAGTTCTATGGATTAGGTGCTTGTATATTATATGTACCTTATACTTTGCATGTAGGATATATACCTTATGTATGGCACCTGGAAGATGTCAAGGCTTTGGTATGCTGGCTCAACATTTGGCTTTCTTGGTATGATATCTCAAGAGTGAAAAGTACTGAAACAGTACGAAGTAGGACAACTACTGATATGGTAAGCTCTTACACAACTGCCCTTTATGGAATCTCATTATCTGCTCTGGATATAGCAAGACACCTTTCATTTAAATACCTCAGTGTTCCAAGGTATTGAATTTAGCAAACTCTGCCCCCCAGATGACATCAATTTAGGGGCAGATTGGATTTTACTGTTTAGTGTAGTGAAAGCAGGATGGTGGGGGTGGTTCCCTCTCACTATGCCAGTATTTTGAAATTAGGCCTGTTAATTTATTTATTCAGCACAACGAAAAAGTTGAGGTAAAAAACACACCTTTATCAAACACAAAGCTTTCAGGTACAAGACCCTTTCTCAATGATAGACACAGGTACATTAAAATCAGACATTAAATGCATGCCCAACACATCACGTGACCCGCAGCCATGGTTATGTGACTAATACATTAAAATAATTGCATGTACTTATAATTTTAAAGCATAAACAAGTAAAATTAGATAAAATTCATACATACATATATTCGCTTACTTTTGTGTACTTATATATATACGTAAATACATTACCTATGTTACTTTATCTTAGTGTGTTGTATTTTTATTAGAACAGGTTTTAAGGAAACATCAAAATTTAATCCAGGGGATGTGTTAGCTGCTAGCCTTACTATCCACTCGTATTCTTTATTATCTAAATGATTACATAAATCCCCTCCTCTGATAGAGCTAACAACACATTCTATTACTCTAAACTTGAAACTGTGTGTAGAACCACAATTTAAAATATGCTTAGATAGAGCATTAGTCTCCACTCCTCCTTATACTTGATTTATGCTCTATGATGCCCTTAAGTTTTCTAGTCGTCTTACCGACATAGAAACAAGCGCATGCCTCACACGTTGCCAAATAGACAATGTTACTTGTCATACAAGTTGCATGGCACCGAAAAGTAAATGTCTTCTTAGTGACAGGATGAACAAAACTACTACCACATTCTGAAGAATCAGCTTTTTGTTTGTATATATCACTACAGCAACTACAATTATAACAACTAAAGGTACCATTACCTAGTCCATTAAGGGAAGTAGCATTCACATATTCAAAATCTTTGTAAGCTAGAACATTCTTAATAGTTCTCATATTTCTATATGTGAACAAAGGAACTTCACCTACAACTAATCTAATATCTTCCTGAGCTAATAGCACCTTCCAGTATCTCCTTATTATAGTTCTGACTGCATATGAAAGAGAATTGTAAGACATAATAAATCTTACATTAACCCTTTTGTTTAATTTGTCCATTGGGGCAACAACATCTGTGCTTGTATTCAAAAATACAGATGAGTACATGGAATATCTATTAGATACTACATGTTCTCTAGCTTCTACCAGCATACCTTCTGGATAACCACTTCTTCTAAAGTCTCCACATGCCTCATCAATTTGCTGTAAACACCTGACATTGTCAGTATTTAACCTACTAACTCTTGCCAGTTGCCCCCTTACTATACCCCTAAAAATATGGGGTGCATGCATACTAGACGCATGCAAGTATCTTCCTGATGAAACTTCCTTCTTAAAAACAGAAGTGTTAATAACATTGTTCTCCTTAGTTAAAGAAATATCCAGAAAATTGACAAATGTCTTAGAATAATCAGCCTTAAAGTGTAGAAAGGAAGTAGTATTATTCAAATATATAATATAGTCTTGTAACTCACTGGATGTTCCTTTCCATAAAAGAAAGCAATCATCTACAAGTCTCTGATACAAAACTATATTTTCATTCATAAAGGTAGTTCCATTACTAACATAAGATTTCTCCCATTCATAGAGAACAATGTTTGCATATGTATTTGCTACCTATAGCCACCCCGCTTGCTGCAAATAATATTCCTTGTTGAATATAAAGATATTATTTTTTAGAACTATATCCAACAACATGCAAATGTTCTCTGTGTGCCTAACAGTAAAAGTGGAAGAGTGACTTAAAAATTCCCTTATTGAATTGATGCCATATTCATTTGGTATGACAGTGAATAATGAAGTAATATCTAACACAACCATGTATATATTCTGACAATCCATGTTAGATTGCTTAACTTTTAAATACCATGTCCTAAGTTTAATAAGAAAATCAGTGCTGTCTTTAAGGACAGTTTCACATTTACCCAAAAGTGGTTGTAACTGCCTCTGTAAATACAAAGAGATAGGTTCTGTTATCCAACCATTTCCTGAGACAATAGGTCTCATAGGGGATTTTCACATGATTTATGCACTTTCGGAATGCCATATAGTTGGGGAATGACAGGACTAGAAACAGTGAAAAAATGAAAAAGATCCAAAGAGATGTCACCTGACAACTGTAAGTCATATATACACATGTTAACATAACAAATACACTTTTTTACATCAGCATATTGTATCAGTTTGTATGCAGAAGCATCCCCAATCAAAGATAATACTGAGCTTATATACTTATTCCTATCCATTAGAACTATGGAGCCCCCTTTATCAGCCTGCTTTATTACCATTATTAATGTACCTGTGTCTATCATTGAGAAAGGGTCTTGTACCTGAAAGCTTTGTGTTTGATAAAGGTGTGTTTTTTACCTCAACTTTTTCGTTGTGCTTTGTACCTTTGACTCTGCAGCAGTATAATTTATTTATTCAGGCCACACTTATTTTACTGTTTAGTGTAGTGAAAGCAGGATGGTGGAGGTGGTTCCCTCTCACTATGCCAGTATTTTGAAATTAGGCCTGTTAATTTATTTATTCAGGCCACACTGTATTTAACTGGAGGTCATGAGCCTGAAACTGGGGCACTCATGTGAGTCCATTCATACATCTGACTGATGAGGAGTTTATATAGAGAGATCACATAAGGACAGAAAATTTGACAATTTCTATAGGAGCATATAATCTTACAATTTCTAAAAACCTCTTGGCCTATGTAGCATATATTTTTGCAGCCTTTCTCATAAACTAGAAGTCAAACTTAACCAGCCGTATATTTTTTACCTTGTCCTCTCAAGTTGCCGTTTGTCTTTTCCATGCATTCTTGATTTATTTTTACTGTATTTGATTCTACTATGTATTGAGGGAAGCTGATATAATTATTCACCATCTTCTGTTTGCAGATCTCTTACAATGGCCCATATGTAAATGTTATGTTGAGAGTCTGCATTAAATGAGCAAGTATGCATGTAAGCCAGGGAGGTATAGCTTACAGAAATGGCTACACTGTAGACTTATTTCATACTGACCCTGAAATGAAAATAATAGACTGCTTGATTACCAATGATTACCAGGAAACTACTGAGTCCTTTCTCTTTTTTTAACTTGAAATAAGTTTGTGTTTGTCTGTGTCTCATTATGGATTCATTTGCAGACCTTCAGCATGGCATGGCATACCATCAAGGATCAGACTAAAAGTCAAAAACTGTAATGACAATGGCCCTATATCAGGAACACTCTTTAATGCATGTTTAATCAGTGTAAATGTACATACATGTGCAATCTAGTCACATCATGGACCTTCCAGCTGAACAGTAGAAAAGGAAAAATAACGTGACTGGTGTGCCATCATCTTTGAACTTTGCCATATGAAGGGTTATTAACCTTTATGAAATAACCATTCTCATTCAATGACGGAGTAGTCTTCATACTCTTATCTTCATATAATGACAGAACATGTACATGGCAATATAACTGTGACATGCATATTTGTAAATAGTGATCTCCATTTAGTAAGAGCAGTGGCAAACCTAATGCTTTTCTTCCATTACTTAATTTCATGTTATTTCCCCTTTTGGTACATATTGAATATAGGTCTCTTAAACATTTTCCCCATTTCCCATGACCTTTAACCTGTTAACATTTTTATATTTACAAGTGTTGATGCACCAGCTTGGAGATTTATATTCTCCTTATGAATTAAACCATACTTCTAAAAATACATTCAAAAGCTAAATAAGATATCTGCAGTAATACAAAAAATAGGTTCCTTTAGAAACATGATTAATATTTTACCACACATGCTCTCATTCCCAACCTCACAGATACAAATATGTTTCTATAGTAACCCTCTGATAACAATGTCACCAGGCTGCTTTTACTGTCCTTTGTTACCCCTGGCACTTGCATCAGCTACCCTCTTATTGACATTCATAAATGATATAAAATCTTTATTGTCACAGAACTCCATAAAAAGTCTTATTTACCTTAAATGTACCCATACACCCTGGGTGCTTTGAGTAAACATCCAGTATCTACTAAACTTCTTGCAAAATGCTCCATTGAAAACACAGTAAATTAAAAAAGTGGCTCCCTTTTCATAACATAGGTTCTTCCTCACTATGCCCAATACAATACAATAATCTATATTATAATCCATGTAGAGATTAACAGTAAACAGGGCTCTGATACTAGCATCCAGTGTACTGCTGACAACTAAATTAATACATTTTTAATCTGAAATCTGATGGACACAATGGTAAGGGTCTCAAGAAATACCACTTGTGAATAAAAAAAGCACACAAATCTAAATTACTAAGTAGTTTTCAGAGTGTAGCCTGATCGGAAAAACATGGCAAAATATACACTGTTGCCCTGGCTATGAGCTTACACCATACACACCCAAATAGGGTTTACAATAAACACCCTGGCAAGCAGAGTCTTTGGATTAGCTCCTCATACCACCTTTCTCATGACTCTCTCTTGGTTTTAGTGCATTCCAGTGCTCAGTGAACCACAGTAACCACACACATACATTAATTTCCAAGAAAGTCTGATAGCATATATGTCCTGGAAAAGGAATTAGGCTGCCAACACCCTACATTACCAGGCCAGAGACCTCCCAGTTACTGTTTTGCTCTTGTTAAAAAGCCATATATTTATAAACACATAAAAAAGTTTAACAGAGGCATCTGGCTAATTAGAGATTGACGCCAGTAGCATATCACAATTTTATGTTAAATATTCTCATCAGTTAAAATACTAGACAGTTAGCTACAAACATTTTTTAAAAGTGAATTAATGCAAATACTTTAGAAAAAAATCAGTTATGTAACAGCGTTATCTCTTAAAAAATAGCAATATATGAAATTACTCATGGAAACATAAAACAATCCTTATGGCAAACAGAATACAAAAAAAAAACTGTCTATAGCTAGTCTTTTCCTTAACTATTTCTTACCCAAAAGAATTACAGAATGCTACCTACAACAGCAATAGCTGAATTTCCAGAATGAATTTCCAGAATGCATTAGGCAAAGACAAAGTGCAGAGAACTCGCAAATCATGGGTTAAAGGATAGCAGTCTTTCTTAGCTATCTGGCTAATATATTTTCATACAGATCACATATGCAACTAAGAAGAGTCATGTTTACTTAGTGATGAGTTGTCTACCTGGCCTTGGCTAGTTATCTCCTTATCAGAACTGCTTAACTATTCTTTTATGACCCTTTAGCTTCCTGGCCAAGGAATAGTTGCATATCTTGAAAACACAAGGCAGAATCATTACATTTCCACAACCTATATATAATTGCTATAATCCCAAGCAGAATATATTTCACAGTTTCAATTACAAACTTTATATTCATTCATAGAAAAAGGTCACAGTTTCATACATCTTTTATTGCACTGGGAAAAACACATTGTAGATAAGTTTACTTGCTGTTGACTTTGCAGTGTTTAAGTGCAGCTCCCAAGTCTGTTTCATTGTAACTCAGGAAATAGTGGTATATTTATTCACAGACATCACAACCCAAACTATATCCATTTGTGACTCTTTATTTCATCTTTGAGACTGTTAATTGTTTGTATAACTACTGAAAAGCTTTTGCTGATCATTCCAATCTCTCCTTGCCTAAGGCACCACTCCAGCCATTTATACACTTCCCTAGTCAAATGCTCACACTGTCCAGGCCCATGTGACACTATATCTACCACTCTTTCAGTGGACTGGAACCATTTTTCCCCTGTGTACTCTAACGGGGAGTCCCTATAAGCACTGGTTATTTTTGTTTTCACGATCTGACTACTCCAAGACCTTTAATCCTTTATACTGAAATCTGCATCAGCTACTTCTCATACTTCTCTTTACTTTGCATATATAATTCCTTTACGTTTTAGTGCTGAAACATTGAATGTACTAGCAGGGATCTTTGTTTCCTTTACAGATTCTAACATTTATAGATGCTAATGGGGGGGGGGGGCAATTCAAAACCAGCTAAGTCAGTAAGGTGGCAACTCATTACCTTCATAGTACTTTCTACCACATATGGACATTTCAAGTTTTTGAGGATACAAAATTGATGAAGATAAAACAAAAACTATAGCTGTAAATCATGTAGCCACACATGAATTGTTTCAGCAATACTCATATTTATGGGGACATGATAAAATGAAGAATTTAGGATTATGAGTTTAAAAGGATTATGTCATTGCAGCTAAGGATATGTGGAAAGAGATTAAACAAAGGGTAATACAAAAACTGAGAAACTGGAAGCTCTTGCCTATGGTTATTGATAGCAAGATTCAAACTGTAAAAATGTTTTTAGTCCCTTTAGTTTTATACACAGGTCAGGCATATTTTTATCAACCATTGGAGAAGTTGTGGATAATAATTACTAAAGAGTTGAAGGATTTTTTCTGGGTGGTGAAGGGGGCAAGAGTCAAGTGGGATAAGTTGATCCTCCTAATGAAACAAGGAGGTTAAGGATTACCTGGTTTAAAGGGACAAGCAGAAAGTTACAATGTAAAGTGAAAAGGGATGATGATGAAGCATGGGGGTAATTCAAGAAATAAGACTGACTAGAATACCCCTTTTTTAGATCAACTGAAATGCTAGTAAAACAACTGTACTTCTGTGACTTTCTCTTAAAGTATACTAATCAATATTTAATCCTTAAGAAGCTTCCACAAGGCAAAAGTATAATTTCCTTCATATTGTACAGAATATACTGTGTCATGATTGTTTATATTGAATGTACTCAACAAGTTATCCATTCATATACTGTGCAAGTTATACTGTCATTTATTTTCACTGCATAATGACATTGTACTCCATATTTCTATCACTAAGAAATGCTATTTATATTTATATGGCTTCTTATTACTGTAAGTCTTGCATTGTTGTATAACAATTTTTGTTTAGTTGTTTGCTGTAGTAATTTTTAATTTGTTACTGGAGCTTTTCTCCCCGGGCCTCCACTGAAAATGGATTACTCTGACCCAGTGGACTTTCTCGGTCAACAAATGTCAATAAACAAAAAAATTAATTAATTAATAAGGACAGTGTGGGCTTTTGGATGCAGATCCTTAAGGAGAACAGCAGCAGCCATACAGAATATTATACTCACAAAGCAGCAGAAAGTATAGGAAAAGAGAAAGGGATAGGGGAATCCTAAGTGAAAGAAGACACATGGACACATATTTTCATCTGTAGTGTTGAAGAGCCTTGACCCATGTGTTTAAACGCTCCCCTGCAACCAAGTTTCTTTCACATCTTTTCCCAGTTAGGGTGGCAAAAATATTTACATTCATCATAAATCCTCATTTTTCCAGTTCATTCACTTTTGCTTATATGCCCAGTTCCATGGGGGAATCAGAGAGTTGCTGATGTCAGTATTAGCTATGCTATATTAAAGATCCAGTCACTGCTTTTGTACCTTATATTTCAAGACGACCTTCATCCTATTATAGCAATCAATGTATGTCTAACATTCTTATATATTTTACGCATTTCCTTGCAATTCTCACAGCAACTCTATACATTCTGTAGTAGCTGATAGAATGCTTACTCAGAAAGAAAACTGACAATGCCCAACATATACATGCTGATATAATCTTTAAACCTCCCCCCTTGATCCAGGTTCACCAATGAAACAATCTGATCTGACATGCTTTGCAGTTCCTCTCCAGCTCACATAGCAGATTCAAGTTGAAGGCTGTGGTTCATAGGTTCATAGGTGGTTACTATGTTGTCAGCCCAAGAGCCGTTTTAAGCCTAGCCAAGCTTACCACAAATTTACCAAATTTGCTGGTGTCAATACCCCAAGGTATTTTATGGTTATAATATAGGCTTGTACACATTAAGTGCTCACAGGTTATCCCTGTCATTTAAAGACATAGGTCCCAATCCAAGGATAAATTTGCAATTACTCATCCATTGGCCCAAGTTACATTTGAATAGGCTTAGGAATGAGCTTGTTTTTTTATGGATGGGAAGCCTGCTCAAGAGAATGAATAATCTTTGAGATACATATCTGTCCCTCCAACATGTCCTGTATATGTTGTAGAGGTTTAGGTCCTTAGAATGAATATTTCTGATGCTATTTGTTTTATGGACGTGCAACAAATTGATCAGTTTGGCATCAGAGGATGACTTGTTGGCTAGGCAAAGATCATTAGCAGCAATCAGTGGGACAGTGTGTACAGGCATAGGGCTATGATATTTTTTGCATAGGACTTGTTTACTCCTGTGACGTCCGGCTATATTTCACTGGACTAGCAACAATTAAATGACATCTCTTACTATCCTGGGTCAGTAACTAAGGAGCTTCAGTCCTCACTACTGACTCCAGTATGAGACTGTCACTTAAACTGAAGTAATATTTCACATTATACAATGCCTCCTCTAAAACGTGCACGCTGATTGGCCAGCCCAACCAGCATGCCCGTTGTAAATCCCTCAATATACTAACGGAAAAAGGTCCGGTCGCCTGGACTTTTTCCGTTAGTATAAAACACTGTCCCGCTATGTTAAAAGAGTTTAACATAGCGACACAGGTTTAAAAAAAGCAACGCAGATCTCCGTTGCTTTTTTTAAAACTGTCTCGCTATGTTAAACTCCTTTAACATAGCGACACAATATAAAAGCAACGGAGATCTTGCGATCTCCGTTGCTTTAAACCTGTCTCGCTATGTTAAATGAGTTTAACATAGCGAGACAGCTTTAAAATAAGCAACGGAGATCTCTGTTGCTTATTTTAAAGCTGTCTCGCTATGTTAAACCCATTTAACATAGCGAGATAGAAAAGCAACGGAGATCTTGCGTTCTCCGTTGCTTTTGCCCACAGCTCTGATGTACTGCGTAGGCATGCGCAGTACATCAGAACTGCCGCGGAACACCAGACAGCTGCGGAAGGGCAGCAAAGAGGCATTATACAATGCCATTATTTAAGAAAAGTAATTATTTCTTTTCTTAAATAATGTCATTGTATAATAGCAATAACCCACTTCTGGGTGTGGGTAATGCTGGATTTACCCACGGTTGTCTTTGTTTGGTCCCTCGGGCTTCACCCTCGGGACCAAACCACGCCAACCGTGGGTAAATCCAGCATTACCCACACCCAGGCGTGGGTTATTGCTATAATTTTCCCCTAAGAGAACAACAGGAACACACCCTATTTTCCTGGGACTGGACTATATGTCTCTGCCCACCCCAAATGTATTTTCTTATTATAAACTTCAGAGCAATGTGTCCCAGTTTATGACCTCTGATACATTCACACTCAAAGTAAATTTAAAACTACACATCCGAACACTTCTGGGGAAAGCCTGACACAGATTTTCAGCTGTGTCCCTTCCCCCAAAATAATACGGTAAGGCTGCCACCAATCAGAGTGTCTTTGTGCCCTTCTAAAGGGGTGTACAATTATGAAAATTAAATATCAAAATAAATTATGGCTATGACCATAACTGACCAGACCTTTGAGGTGACCTGGGGAGTATCAAACAGGTAGAAGCACACTCTAATCTTTAAAGAAAAGCACTGATTTCCAGCCACAATGAAAAGTAATGAAAAACATTTAAGAATAAGTAAAATGCTTACAGGAATTTAAATCAGTAGCTTTCAATAAACACCAGAACTCAATCACTTGAAATGTAAAATTAAACTGCAGGATAGGAGTCCATTATTCTAGAAAAAACTCCATCTTAATAACTGAGCTTTCCTAATCTAACTAAAGAATACTGTCCCTGATCTAATCTAACATGTAACAGCAAGGCAAAAAAAAAAAAAAAACGGCTTACAGTTTTTTGATGAGTTTTCTTTCATGGCTGTCTACTGACTGCACAGCACTGTAACTGACTGTACTTCACAAAACTGCTCAGCACTTGACAAACTGCAGTCTCAACTACCTTATTAAAAAAAACAGCTGTTTGAGAAAGTTCTTTTTCTGTCAATCAGCTGTTTAAATAATCACTCAGCCACCAGGAACATTCTAATGACTTCACTCACTGTTCAGCTGATTATCCACAGTACTTTAGAATGTCCCTCTCAAACATGCACAATTAGAAATGCATCAAAACACTGACAGATTCTCTAAACATTCTGTATAAATAGGGAAATATTTAACATTTTAAAACTTATTTACATTTTCAGAAGTAGACACGCCGGCATACCAGAATATACACAAATGTCCTGCCAGACATGATAGCACAGATGACAGTGTTTTAATTTTCTTTACAACTCCCTGTATTTTTTGTGAGGTCCCTCTGTGGTCTATCAAGTTGTTGCAAGTGCCTGATCAGGTACATGCCAAAGGGTGCATTATACTTAGTGACTGGTCTGATGAGAGATGAATACAGTGGAAAAATGACTTCATTTAACTTGGATGCCATGCCCTTACTTACAAGTTGTGCAGTGTAGAATTATCTTCTCATCACAGTAGAGTGGTGGTCAAAGGTCAGGTTACTGCCAATATGTATTTCCTGATTTCTGCCCACTGTTTCTAGTTTTGGAGTGCATTATCAATGTGGCAATTTCCAGGGGTGGTCATCTTTCCAAAGGGAAATGTGCATTTTTTCACATTGAGCTTTAGTTCATGGCTCTGGCACCAGTTGTTTGTCAGCATCAGGCTCTCTTAAAGGATATCTGTGTCTTTAGGGGATTCTGATATTATGCCTAATTTCAGTCATCTGCAGTCTTGGTCAGCCAGAGGCACTTGACAGTTGCCTTGACTTTAAAGAGGGAGATGGTAAAAAGGAGAGGGACCAGCACCAATTCATGTGAGACCCCACTAATGACTGGCCTCTTTGAGGAGGTGGATTCCCTTCTCTTAAATTATTGCATCCAATCAGTGAGCCAGTTGGCTATCCATCTGGTGACATATGGATTTATACCTAATTTTGTTAGTTTATCTACAATGCCAGGGTAAGGTATTTTGTCAAGTGCCTTGGCCAGGTCAAGGTAGGCAGTTTGCATTGTTTTGCCCTCATTCCTAGCTTTAATGACCTTCCCAAAGAACTCCACTAGGTAAATAGGCTCAATCTGCCTTTGACAAAGCCAAACTGGGTAAGGTCCAGAGTCTGTTTCCTATATTTTTGTTTATCAGATCTATGATAAATCTTTCCATGCCTTGCATATAAGACTTGTCAGACTTGTGGGTCTGCAGTTTTCTGGGGCCATGAAAGGTCCCCTTTCTGCAGACGGATAACTATCACAGTCCTACATTCATTTGGCACAAAATCTGTCTGGAGGCTATGGTTAAATAGAGATTATAGTGGGTCTTACAGATTATGTTTCATGTTATTTAGGATGCATCGTGAGATATTATCAGAGCACATCAAAGCAATGTTCTTGTCCTTAGAGGTTGCAGTGAGGACCTATTCCCTAATGATAGTTGGTTGAGAAATGATGGGGGTATTTCCAAGGGGGGTGACTGGGTGTGATAGGGGAGTAAAACTGGGTAGTCAGCAGATTTGCTATTTCCTCTGGTACTGTATATGCGGTCCCATTCCTGATTAGTTCAGCATGTTGTTGGATGTTTCCTCTAAAGTAGTGGACATAGCTGAAGAAAGCCCTAGGGCTGTCCATAGCTTGGGAGGCTATTTGTATCTCACACTTGGTTTTGTGGACTTGATTAGTCCTCTGCTTTTCATGTTCAGATTGATGAGGGAGTTTTTAGCTTGCTTGGTGGAAGCTTTCTTGTTTTTGGACATGATTTTCTTTCTTTTATTATACAACCTATTTATACTGGGTTTCTACCAGGGTGGCTTTATTTTTGGAGGACATCCTATGTTTATTTTAGGTAGCTACAGATGTTTCTGTGCAGCTATTTACATGATTGTACAGGGTTTCTGTGAGCAATTCTGCACAGACAGCTGTATTCTAAGGGTTTGCTGGAGCTTGGAAATTGCTAGACTGTCTTTTAGTGGGAGACAGCACTGTTGTATTTTAAAAATATTCTAGGGTTAGCTACATACCTCTCAACATCTTAGTGCAAGAAATCTGGACAAAGCCTGACAAAATGGGGGGGAGAAAAGCTCAAAAATATGGGCACTTTTTAAATATGGCTGTTATAAACTTATAAAGTTGCTAGAGTAACAATGTTTGTTTTAACATACACTTTCTGAAGGGTTTGAAATCTGAAACTCAAATGTATGTTATTATTTAATGACTTCAATCCTCAGATCATCCCAGTGATTTGTCAGCAAACCACAACTTTTCTGAGAACTGACCAAGAAAAACCTGAACTTTCTGCGAAAATCTGGACAATTTAGAAGTATGGTTAACTAAGGTCCCATGCTTAATATTTATTTCAACAGAGACATGAAAACATAAATACAGAAACAACTATTACACTTACTTACATTGCAACCATATCAGCCAGTAGATAAAACCTGTCATCTTAGAAGATATGCAATTTTCAAAGACTGTTATAACTTTACAGTAGTGAGCTGGAGTCAGTGAAACCAAGTTGTACTCATGAACATAGCATCAAATTACCGGAGTACCAAGAAGTAAAAATGATATAATTGCAAGACTAGCAATTCACAGAACATTTAAAGAGTACCACCATGCTGAGCTAACTTTTTTATTTATCACTGCATTGACTCTTAAAGAATTTTGTAACATTATAGCTCTAATGAAATGAAAACTCATAACTCAATTTGAGTCCTACAGTAGTGCTGCAACAACATCCCAGTATCTCCAATAACATTTTATAAGTATTATATCTAACCTCTACCAAAGACTCCTGTGCAGAATCACCAAGGTCCATTCTGTATTCAAACTCTTATATACAAGTTGGTGCTTTTTGTGGGGTCTATATTAGTTCATCGAAAAATATCTCCATCGAACACTTCTCCATCTACATGAAACCTTTGAAATTCACAGAATTTTTTCCCAGGGTGAGGAAGTAGTTGGCCAACTCCACAACTTTGCTTTTCTCCCCACTGTAGTGCGATCTTGGAGTTGGCATATAGAGTTAGGGGGTCCATTGGGGCAATGCCCCACACATTGGGGGTGTGGGGGTGAAGCCCCCCACTTAGGTGGGTTTGATTTAGTGCATTGTGTGATCCATTGTGCTATGAGACAATTGTTTCATTGCCCTGGGAAAAATTCTACGAATCACAGAAGTAAATTTCGATGATTTTGTGTTGATGGAGAGGTGCTCAATGGAGATGTCTTTCAATGAACTAATATAGACCCCTTTTTTGTGCATCAGTTAAAGGCTTGGCCCTCGCTTGGCAATAAACATTCAAAAAATCTGGGTATGTAATGGTGAACATATGCTCCTCTTGGTGACACCTTTACCGGGTCTACCCTGACTTTGTTGAGTTCCCTGGTGTGTAGCAAATTACCTTATGCCCTTTGCAAAACACCTACTGATAGCTATGTCTGTTGGACATGATTGCTTTTCTGCCTGTGGTACAGCACTCTGCTCTCATAAGGATGTTGGGTTGCATAGGTGTTACCACTGTGCAAGTCCAGACAGCATGTCTTTGAACATGTTCCTTACAGCTTGTTCACAGGGACATAACCCCATGCATCCTCTCATGGAATTTTACTTCCAGCGTCCCTGTCCTACCACTGTAGACTCATACCCACCTTACCTTGGCTATGGGGACAGTGACATAGTACATCTGTCTGCACATTGTTTTAAAAGGACATCTGGATTTGTGTACCTAGGCAGAGCTATCTGAGCTGGCCTTTGACAGTAGTACACCAGTATTTGCCATTATCGGTGGTCATCTGGGGCATTCATTGTAGTAATATAATGCTTTTGTCTCTCCTTCTCTTTGCCGCTATCCTTCTTTTTTATTTTATTAGATGTTTTTATTTTAATTTCTATCCATTTATTTTAAGATTTTCTGCAGTATCTGCCACTGCTGTGCCAGTGACATGGCATAGATCTCTCCCACCACTAGCCCCAGCTTTCTTCAGTCAGCACTCCATCTGCCTCTAGGCCTGTCTTCCTGTTTGGTGCAGCAAAGGGGTGACCTGGGAGTCTCCTCAGTGGTCTCTGGTGGTTGCATACTGAAGATGAGTCCTATTATTCCTTCTATTAGCACTACTTGTTCACAATTCATAATAAGATGGGAGTTAGTGGAAGTGTTGGGGGAAGTTGGCAGAATGGTGACTTGGTGGTCACATTGGCCACTTGGAGTGGATCGTTGTGTAACTTATACAGACAGTGCTGTCTAGCACTGCTATCACCTTAGGCAAGGCCCTGTGGAGAGGGCAGTCAGGGTGGTAACTTATCTCTTCCTGGGTCTAGCCCAGCTGTTGTGGTGTCAGGAGAGGGATACTCCCCTACTCCCCACCTGATGATGTTATCCTTCCTTTTGTGTCACCTACCTCCCATGTTCGTTGTCCATTCCTTTCTATCACCAATTCTCTCTCTCTTTCTGTCAAAAATTCTCTCTCTCTCTCAGTGTGTCACACATGCCATTGCCAAATCTATCCCCTTTGTGTCAGCACCTCTCCTGTTGATCTTTGTATTTTATATTTGCTTGTGTGTCTATGCTTCCAGAGCTGTATCATTCACTGCCTTACCCTTACACCTTTCCCCATCTACCCTTCTTAAAAAATGGGTACCTGTTCTTCAAAGTTAATATACTCTTCCTCCCCTCTCCCACTCCCATTCTTACCTTCCTTGTGTCATTGCCTGTGTTCCTCTCCTTGCTCTTCATCCTTATCTTACCCCAATTTAAAAAACTACTACCACATACAAACATCACTGGGAGCCACATTGTGTGGAATGCAGACATTCTGGCAGTGTTGCAAGGTAGTGCATGTTTGCACCCATAGGTGTGTAGTCACATCCTGAAAATAGTCCTCCTTATTCCTTCACAGAACAAATGTTTCCGCAAATAAAACAAACCAGCATGTGAAAGAAACACTGGATAACTAATAACACAAAAACTAAGGTGTTTCAAGGAAACACAAAAACTAAGATGGTTTCATAAATACCCAGTTAAAAGACATAAATCTTCAGTAAAAGTAAATAAGACAAGATGGCATTATAGACTCATATGCCAGCATATCACTCACCTCTGGACTAAACTTCTACTATATATCAAGCAAAATAGTACCTTGTCACTTTCAAGGTAAATCTAGATAATTTGACAGGCAGCTTCAGACTCTTCCCTGAAGCAGGAAGAAAGCATGGCTTATTGGCTAGGCTTGCAATTGCTATTGTCCTGATTGCATAGTACATACTCATGAGCCTATAAAGTAAAATAAAACTTAATAAATTGCATGGGATTACATGTGCTCAATAAACTAAGAATTCTGTTGTCAGTGGTATTGTTGAAGCCATTCATTTCTGATCCCAAGGGTCCCCTGAGTTTTGCAGTTTCCTGGGAACACCAGACTTCATGTGCTTTGTCAGAGTTCATGAAAAAGTAAACATTTCAGTATTAAAAATGCCTTCAGCATACTTCCTCTGTTACTCCGAGAAACTGAGTTAAAGATCCACTTTCTCTACCCCCCCTCTTGTGTTTCATATTTCTTACCCTTACATATCTTCATTTGATGAACACCTGTATAAGGACAATGGACTGTCTTCCTCCCTTATCTTGCCTGTTGTAGGAAAAAATGATGAAACAGGCCTTTAAAGCTAATTGAAAGATGAAATGTTGAAGATATCAGCATGTTTGCAATTTCAACCACTGAATGGTGTACCTCCAGCCACCCCAAAAAGAAAAACATATAATGTAAGTATGTGCTTTGCCACATAGCTTATGCCCTGGAGTTTGAAATTATGCCACATATCGATGTCTGGTAAGTAGAACTTAAATTCTTATAGGCGAGTGAAAGTTTACTCATACATTACTGCCTCACTCTTTTAGAAGCCATATTGCTTCCAGTACAAGCCAGAACTAACACTGGCTTCCTACTTTTCAAAATACTCAAACTTTTTCACCCCTTCTCCTCTGTCTGCTAAACTTTTTACGACAGCTCAAAACCTATAACCCCAGAAGCCAAGTCAGAGCGGGTCCATCACTAGAAAGACCTTCTATCAGATTACACTCTATTACTCATTCTTTCTTAGTTCTTGCCCCCAAACTGTGGCAATCACTTCCCCCAAACTTAGCTGAACATATAAACTACTCCCTGTTCAGGCAACAGTTCAAGTACTCCATATTAAATAGTGTGAATACAACTGTCCATCCAAAGGGCACGTCACTTTTTCTCAGTTCCTATATACTGCTTACACCCCACCAGAGACATACCTGGCTTATCTAGCACCCTGTGCCAGCTCCTAATATGGCATCCTGTGCCCTCAGCTTCTCATATGAAGAACAAAAAATCGTCAGATGAAGAGCAAAAAAAGAAAAAAAAAAAAAAAAAGACTACATCCCTTGTTTGTTATTTCATGCCAGGACCTATTCGCCACCTACACCTCCCTCAGCTGTTTAAGCCAGATCCATGCCCCCTGCCAGTACAGAAATAACAATGCAGCCAGGATCTACACTTTCCAGTTGTAAACACTTTGGAGTCCCCCTTCACCTCACCCTTGCTTTTGTACCCTACTATTATTTCAAAACACGCCCTCCTGCTACAGATGGGCGCAATCTCAACAATGGATTGGGGTGACTATACCAAGCTATTCTACATTCTTTCAGAAAAAAAGTACTGTCCTCTCACTCTGAAGTCATAGCATATTACTAACTTTCCTAATCAAGCTATTACCACGCTAAAGTCCCTCACTTCTCTTCTCTTCTAGTAATTTTGTTTTGTCTTTCTATTCTCCTTATGTAAATTTGTAGATTTATGACTGTTGTTTTTCGGTGTGCATTACATATGTTAACTTCAGTGTAAATACTTCATTACTGCATATATTTCTGTACTTTTTTGATTGTGAAATGCTTTATATTTTACTTGGACTAATCTTGAAATTGGTCAGTACTGGTAAATGTGCAGTACCCCTTTAAACAAAAACAATAATAAATAAGTAAGTAAGTAAATACGTAAATAAATAAATAAAATAATACACAAATAAATAAATAAATAAATAAGTCTACTTGTTTCTGTATACTCTTTTGTTACATTATGATGCATCCTGGACTTTGTTGTTTATATGCACGTTTTCTTCTTTTTTATTTTGTTGTTTTTAACAGATATTACTTTAAGCCTGCAAATAGTCATTTTTTGATCAGCATTCTAACCCAGATTAATCAAATACAATAAATACATCAGCGTGCTGTCTACTAGTGGAATAATTCTACATAAACCCAAAACTCCTGTCTGTCCACAAACTTATCAGATCTGCTGGGCATTGTCTGTACTTGTACCATCTTGCCAAGGCCTGGAACTCCTTATCTCTATTCTTCAGGTCAATACCCTCCCTCCTATCATTCAAAACCTTTGTGAAAGACTTTCTAGCCAAAAGCTGCCTCTGTTCTTGCTCAACACCAAGATAAGCTATATCCCTAAATATGGACAAATACTGATTCATGCCCTACATCTCATTATTCTCCCTTCTTCAAACACGTCCTTACTTTTATAAACTTCTACCCCCTGGCTTTCTCTCTAAGTATACCATAAGCCTGCTTTTCTCTCACTTCATATTGCAATTCCTGTTTGTATTATACTAACTTACCTTTAATTTCTCTATAACTGGCTAAAATTACTCTATTAATCATTGTAATATAACTTGTATCTACCTTTAATCAGTGTTTTCATATCATGTCTAATTTGTTATAATTATTTAAACTGTATTTGTTTTTTGTATTATTTTTAAAGACTGTAAAATTATTATTCTTAAAATGTTTTGTAATACTTTGCAGCTTTTCTCCCTGGACCTTCACTGAAAATGGAATCCTACCCTGTTGGACTTTCCCGGTAATCAAATGTCAATACATAAAATAAATAAATAAATTATGCAGTAGATAAGCACTTGGGAATAGGTTCTGTGACAGGCATTCAGATAATGCTAACAAGTGCAAGTCAAAGAAAAAGTATCTACTGTGTCCATTAAATTAATCAGGTGAATAAGTAAGCAAATAAATAGGTGAGCAACATTTTCTGTATTCATATGAACTGGACATCAGTTTTGTCTTGGCACATCTTTTCCAGTGCATTATGCCAATAGTTTACTATAATATGCACGCTACTGTTAAAATGCACATCGGAGAATAGCAAAATGGTGAAACAATTAAACCAAGTGCATTCTTAATTTAAAATTTTCTATAAAATATGTAAAACCTATCTGCAATCTAAGCAGAATGATTTAAATGTTTATTTTACACTTAGGAAGCAACCCAAAAGTATGGACACTGGTTTATTCAAATAGTTTTAAGTATGTACATGCAAATATTTAAATAGAATGGGAATATACAATCTATAATATAATGATTAGAGCACCAGAAGGTCAACCAATTTATTTATTGTTTCAATGTTAGGGGAATTATATAAATTAAAAGTACTTTGAAAAGCGAGTCTTATTTTTAACAGTGTTTGAGGAGAATACAGCTACTACAACCTACTTAAAAGACAAATAAATAAATAAAATAAGACAAATTATATGTTCAGTGAGCTTGACTGTTAGTATGCATCTAGCCATGTATGCAGTTTAAGTCTGTAAACATCCATTATTTTTGGCTGTCAGTTGCCCACTGTGAATTGCTTAAACAAAAGCTGTAGCTATTAACCTGTTTAAGTGCGCACTCTATCTATGGGACTCTGTTGTGTGCCTATGGTTAGCTGGCAGAAATGCCAATATCCTGCTGCCTTCTGACACACATTTCATTAACACAACAAAGGGTACTGCAATGAATAGCTTCTTCTTTGTACAAGCCTCATACTGCTAATGTCAACCCCCCCCATCTCCACCATTCATAAGCTCAAGTGGTCTAATTTGCAGTAATGAGGGTAATAAAGTCATAGACTCCTTTATTATTACAGGGGGGAGGATAGGATGTCACTCTCATCTTCTCCGCCCATAAGTCCCCCAGGATGACCTGCACAGACTGTGCTTTTCATGCCCTCCCAACCCACGTTTATCTAATTAGTCAACTATTGTTGTAACAATACCCTAGCCATCTGGTGTGCTGTCACAGACATAGTGAGGGGTGGGATGGAACGGGTTTGTGAAGGGCCACAGGAGTACCACTACTCAGCATAATCCTTTTACACAGACATGCACAGGCTTGGCAAGAGCTGAGCACTAAGCCCCCTCCTTGCAAAATCATATCCCAGCATTCCATCATCGGCTTAAAGAGAGACTGGGCATACAGAAGTCTCTCCAGGTGAATTAATCCTTCCTGTTCATATTATTCATACTAGTGATTGATGCTAGCAGCACACACTAAATTTATCTGTCATGTTTTCTAGTGCTTGCAAAACAAACAAATCTATCTGCAGCTCAGCATGTGCAAGATTAAGAAATGAAGACAATGTGTGTGAAGATGCAGTTCAGCGTTTTTATAGCAGATGTAATCTATACCAGATATATTAAAAGTTCTGCAGATCGCATGGACTTTTATGCCACTTAATATTAAACAAGAAAATGTTGACGATGGCCTTTATGTTGCTTTTCACTAAATAAAATAATGCAGCTTTTGAGCTTTGGTTGAACTTTGTCTACTAATTACAGTGTCCAGATATCACTTTGTTCATAATATGTTGGTTTTTATACCAAGTGGGCATTTATTTGCAACTCAAAAAGCAGACGCATCAGAGACAATAAAGTAATGGTATTTTAGTAAAGGTCAAATGCTAAAAAATAGACATTACCTCTTGTGTTTGCATTTCTGATTGCTGAACTTTAATGCGCTGGGAATAATTTGCCAGATCAATATATATATATATATATATATATATATATATATATATATATATATATATATATATATATATATGCTATCTTTATATATTTAAAGAACATTTGACTTTTTTTTAGTTAGCTTATTGTTTGTTAACTGAATAAGTGGGCTGGCCCAATGGCCCTTTTCAGGAATGATCCAGTGAAAAGGGAAACTTACAATATGTACAAATATTGTGACAGTACATATAGTAATACTCCACTGGAAATATGTAGTTGCATTATATACTGATCATTTAACATATACCGTAACTTATTTATGCATGATTTACAATGCAAAGAATCATATATTTTATTTAATTTTGTTTTTTTTTTGTTATTTATGGAATGCCAGCTCCAGTGACAAAGATGGATAAATCCCTGACTACAGCCCACATAACCTGAGCTCGATTAGTGTCTTGGACCCTTGATAGAGTTGGCAGAGAGGATGGTTGTCCTCATCCTGTCAGAAAGAAGATGAGCCTGTCATGGCTTGTAGCAGTTCTTTGGAGGAAGTAGGTGGGCCCATGACCTGGGGAATGCATGTGGTGCACCAAGCCACTAACTTATGGTAACATTCATTGAGCAAATGCATGACAGCATGCACTGTGTGGGGGAAGGTGTAGCTCCTGTGGTGGTGCAGGTTGCCTGTCTCTCCACCCAAGGAAAGGGTTAGGCTAATAAGCAAAAATGTTCATATTGCAAGTATGCCAACAAGGAAATAAATAGCTTTCATGGTTGGCTAAATGTTGGCTCCTAGATAGCTCTTGCTGTATTGGATCTGGTTAACTCCCACCACTAGGGAATGAACAGGGTCTAGTGTGAATCAGGGGTGTCTCAATGGATAGCAGGCATGCCAGAGACTACCCTTCTCTGGAACAGGCTCTGCACCTACAGTTCCTCCCTAAACCAATTCAAGTGTAACTTGGACAACTGGATAGGGAACAGTAAATTCACCCCTGGTTTGGCACCTATGTCTTTAATGGACACAGGTAACCTGTAAATGGTTCATCTCCCTGGTCCCTCCTTGTAAATGTTTCAACTTCCAAGTCCCTGCTTACAATTAACAAGGGTACCAGAACTTGTCAGAGATCTGAGATGCATGGCTGGTTTTAAAAGGCCCTTGTGGCCATTAACTTGGTAAACATCTTTGAACCTATGAACAAGGTGTCTTTGAAAGATTAAATTACTACATAAATGCAACAGAAACAAGTCATGAATATACTATGCATTAGAAAGAAGGATAAAGAATAACTGATAATGTATGTCACTGGTTTTTTTTTTGCATTATTATCTTATTACATGTATAGGTAATATTTATTTCTTTATTTGTATTTGGTTAAAAGAGTTAACCCTACTGGAAAAAGGCCCATTTTCAGAGGGAATCTGCAGGGAACCCCCAAAACAAAATGAATCATCAACATCCCCACCACACAGTGTGTGGCTTGCAGTTAAAAGGCTCTATTTCTATAATACAGTATTTTGTGATTCACAGACAAATTAGCTACAGTGAGAAAAAAACTCATTATCGACAAATCTGCATGTCTCTCAATCATGTGAACTACCGCAAAATGCAGATCAGCACTTGCTGTAGTACTTAGCAGTGTTGGGGGCCACATCATGAAAACCCGCCACATCATTCACTTCACCACACACAAAACACAGACACACACACACACACACACACACACACACACACACACACACACACACACACACACACACACACACACACACACACCACAGATTCCATATTTTTCTGAGTTCTCTGAACGTTCCCAATGTCTCCTTTTCCTACCCTTATAAATCAAAGAAGATTGCAGTCACACATTCATGCCAGACATTAAGAGTTTCTCCATGTCATATCCTGCTGTGTTACTCCCTGATGTTCTAGTGTAATTAAAGTATGACATATAAGAAGGAGTCCCTGTGTCTAGTGTTTCCCCAGTCTCTGTTTTACTAAAGTGCCATTAAGGCATGGGGGGAATTATCCCTGGTGGCTAGTGATTCCCCCAGTCCCTGTCATGTTAAAGTGTCATTGAGGCACAGGTAGTTACTGGTGTCTAGTGGATCCCCATCTTCTGATCTCAGTTCTGTCTAAATGCTGCTCAGGCATGACTTTTAAGAGTTATCCCTGGGGTTAGTGGTCCTCCTACCCAATGCTGCAGGCTCTAGCTATTAGTCTAAGAATGTGGTGAAGAATAACATCTAACCCGACCTACAAACACACACAGAAATACACACACACACACACACACACACACACACACACACACACACACACACACACACACACACACACACACACACACACACACACACACACACACACTCTAATCCCTCTCTACCCCTTACTGCTTATAGGTTCATAGGTTCATAGGTTCATACTAGGCTATCTGCCCAAGGGCATTTATAAGCCTAGCCCGTAGTTATGTGGCTTTTGCCACCCCTTTAGTTTGAAGAAAACTGTGCCTATTATTTTGCTGTGCCTCTGTCAAGCAGTGACACTGAAGTAATCCCTGGGGTATATCTGCGATCTCCCATCCATTGGTCAAGATTCCTCTTGAACAAGGCCAGCGAGGTGCTCTGCCTCACATGTACCGGGATTTTGTTCCACAGCATAGGGAGTCTCTGGGTGATGAATCTGTCCCTCCAGCACGTTCTATTAATAACCATGTCAAGGTTTAAGTCTCCCGCCCTTGTGGTTCTGAGGGATCTAGATTTTTTGAGGTGAAGCATATTCATCAAATCTGGGTTTGACATGGCCTTATATGTCAGGCACAGGTCACCTCTGAGCAAGCGGTATGCGACTGAATAGAGCTGGAGTTCTTTCAGTCTGGCAGCATAAGACATATTTTTGAGACCCTTTATCCTTTTGGTGAGGAACCTTTGGGGCCTTTCCAGCTGCTGCAGGTGTCGGGTCAGATACATTCCGAATGGGGCATTGTACTCAATCATAGGTCTAATGAGTGATGAGTACAGGGAGACGATGACCTCCCTAGATCTAGATGTGAATCCTTTCATGATCAGGTGGGCAATGTAGAAGGTTTTCCTAACTACTTTGGCAACATGAGTGTCAAACGAAAGGTTACTGTCAACCTGGGTCCCCAGATCCCTGATGACTTCTTCTGTGCTCAGTGGATTGCCACCTATATGGTAGCTAGGGGTAACCTTGTTTTTCCCGAAGGGTATGACTATGCATTTCTTGGCGTTTAACTTTAGGCCATGGCTCTGGCACCAGTTATCCGTTTCTGTGAGGCCCTTCTGAAGGATATCTGTGTCAGATGTGTTTTCGACTATGGCGCCCAGTTTGCAGTCATCTGCAAACTTTGTCAGCCATAACCCTCCTGTGTTTGCTTGTACTTCAGAAAAGTAGATGCCGAACCTCCCAGGTAGCCACACATTGACATATATACTTGGGCATGCAGCCTCTTGCATATACTCACACACACACCTTCCTGTCCTATCTTATCACTAAACTCTTCAGTACTTAATGCTAACTTAATGATTAACCATTTCGATGTGCAAGCAGCAGCTGTGCTAATCTAGTTGACCAAGCGATTTGGTGCATAGATGTCTTCAGTGAGGTAGTCTGGGGGGGGGGCACATGGCTAATTAGCATATGTCTCTCCCCTGGACTGCCTCATTAGCTTGTAGCACTGCTGTGGAGACAGCACAATGTGGTGCTCTACATCTTCTTGCAAAACCACTGTGTTAGAGCTGACTCTGAATAGCAAAGATTTGCCATAAGGTGTACACCTTCTGCACATCACAAGGTGATCTTTAAGAATCCAGGCCTTTGGTTTACTGATATCAGATTACAAATGTTTAAAAAAAAAGTGACAGAAAAACATTAAATATGGTATTCATTGCCTGTGTTTCATCAGGTAATGTATAGAGGTGAAAGATAAGAATGCATGCTAGCATGCAACAAACAGAAGCAAAGCAAATATGAAACAGTACAGACATTCTAGTATTTTGTTTGATGTAGTAATTCAGCAAGGCAATACAGTAACGACCAAGGAGTAAGCGGTTATGATAGCTTGTGTAGAGAAACCAGTTGTTGTTGTTGTTGTGTCTTTCGGCTTTTCCTGGTTAGGGGTCGCCACAGCGGAACTCCGGTCCGCTAATGATTGGCAATAGATTTTTACGTGCCGAATTGCCGGCCCTGACGCACAACCTTCAATGAAGGCATGCCCATTTACACATGTCTCCACACAGAAGATGCTCTAGCTGAGAATCGAACAGGACAACGTCTTACTGTGAGGCGACAACGCTACCACAGCACCATCACCGCAGTCTCGTGTAGAGAAACCAGTAACAGTAACTAATTGGTTGAAGAGAAATAATAACTCATTTGGAGAATCTGATAAGTAAGGGCAGTAAAACACGAATAGTGACAGTGAGTAAAGGCAGGATTAAAAAAATGGCAATAAACATCATAAACAGAACAGTCATAGTTCAGAGGTAGAAGCAAAGTATAGGGTGTGGAATGTCTATTTTCTTCATATGAGGAATCATAAAATATTAAGTTGCTGAACTCTTGGATTACACAAGAGTGGCAGGCAGTAATAACTGAAGCATCAATAATGTTTTAAGTAACTCTGAAGGACTGGTATTAAGCTGGGTAGCTAAGATAAATTTTATTTTGTTTGAACAATATAGTGGACGCACAGATCCTTACTTCTGATGATAATTGGTTCCACTGAAATGCTAGTTCCTTGGGACAATGTCACTGTATTTGTTACTTTTTTTTCTACATCTAGTAGAAATTAGTTAACATATCTTAGGGTCTACCCATGGTGGTTTAGGATAGCATAATAGAGAAATCATTGCGGCATGCTATGAGTAGCTTGTATATTGTTGGTGAAATGGATTAACTTAATTTATTTCTCATTTTCCATCCAGTTAGGTCACGTAGGGTACTTCAGTGGTGGAAGAAGAAATATTTCTTCACATCAGGTTTAGAGATTTTATTAAGGGCTGCTTTCATATCACAGTGAAATTATATTATAAGCACTGTGGATGTATGCCAAATTGTATATTGGATGGATATAACTCCATTTCTATGCTGCTACAAGTGATTTGTGAAAATGGTAAATAGTATAAGTTAATGACAGTGATGCTGCAGCAGTGGTGGTAATGTTGGTTGATAGGGTGTTGTTTTGCCAGTTGACTGTGTATGATCAGTTTTTAAAGTAGGAATTGTTTCAGGATAGATCCAAAGTGCTACAGTCTAAGTCCTGCATTTTTGTAGGAGTATTTGGTGGTTCATTATGTAGAAGGCCTTGGAAAACTCAAAAACAGTGCAGCAGCAGCAGTTGGTAACCCTTTGATCACAATGAGTGTGATGTCTTTTGATCACAATAAGTGTGACGGAGTACTGTATTCTGAAAGTTTTGTCAGAGGAGTTTGTAGCTTTGCCCAGATTTGCCTTGTTAAGTTGGCATGAGTAGATGATGTTTGGTCATGCAGTTAGTTGTTTAAATACAGTTCTCTCAAGGATTTTCAGTAAAGAAATTAAGATAGCGATGAGTGTATAATTACACATTTTATAGCCCTTAGATTTTTAAAAGAGGAATATGTTTAGGCTTTTTCCAGAGTGTGGGGCATTAGTCCTCCTGTATGCTTCCGATTATTATGAAGAATAGATGTGCAATGAAAGAAGCCAATTTTTGGGTTTAGTTATATTGGTAGGAGACCATATACAGAAGCAGAGCTGTTTTCCTTTAACCTTGATCAAAGCTTTCTGACTATAAAATAGTTGCTGCATAGAATCTGAATTCAGAGTAAGTTGTATTTTGGGTGCATCTAACTGAATTTATGTTGTAAAACTTGAATGGTCATCCAGGAAGCTTTTCAGTCACCACCTATGCCACAAGGAATGGGGTAAATCCTATATCAAGACACATTAGAGTAACTAATCAACCATCATGCTTTTAGGTGTGCACAAGACTAGACCCATGTAGACACAGGGTGAGCATGCAAACTCCAGACAATGACCACAGATTAGGACTAAACCTTACTCCCTAGAGTTATAAGGTAGAAATCTTAAAGCACTGAGTCACTGTGCAGCTTAGCAGTTATAAAGTTATAAGATCTCCGTTAACTGACATACAAAATATTTGCTAGATTTAACTATGATTGTCTGCTTCATTTTGTTTCTATTTAATGGATGCTCTTTAAGTGATCATAGACAATTTACCAGCTAACTGGTGTCTGGCAGGTGGCACACAGGGTTAAGACTATGAGCTATAGTTCCTATGATACAGAGTTTGATTCCCTTAGCCCTTATTTGCCTACTGTGTAACCTTGAACAAGTCACTTAAGCAGACATTGTTCCCAAGTATCCAGTGGGCCTACCTGGTTAACAAATGGGTATTATTATTAACTGGAAGACAGCTGTCAACCAGTCAAATCGGATAATCCTGTCTGCTATACCAGGCTGTCTTGGTGTGCTTCCAGGTAGAGATCTTCATCCACATTTATCAATGTAATGGTTATACATTGTGATAATGTTACTTATGTGAAATATGCCAGAAACTTCACAATCCTGCTGACTGATGGTACTGTCTCTTTGGAGCATACTGTTCAGTCATGGTTACCCTCAGAAGGTCTTCACCTCAATATCGATACATCTAAGTCCATGATTTTCACAGTCAGGAACTCAAAGCCTGACCATATTAATTCAAATGCCTCCAGTAACAATACTTCGATCAACAATGTAGATAAAAAATAATTTCTGTGAAACTCCTAGGCCTACTCTTAGACAGTCAACTCAAGTCTGATAAAAATAGTAGTACTGTAATTGTGCAAACTAATCAGGAGTTGAACAGGTTGTATAAGATGATAGTCTTCTTTACCTAGATACCAGATGCTCTATTGCATTTTTTTTTGCTTATTTAATAATTCCTCCACCTAACTATCAGTAGACCACAATTCCCCTCCTCAGTCACTAGATCTGTTTCCCCTCCTGGCGTGCTCTAGACTAATGAATCAAAACTACCAGAGAAAACTAAGTAAAATAAAAAAGGTCCGAGAAACCACAAATGCAACTGCTGAATCTCTGTCTTTAATGGAAACACACAAAATATTGAGCACTTTCGTCTCAATAAAAAGGAGATTTCATCAGAATACAATACAGAATAAAATGAGCAGTTTACATACTCTCTCTCTCACATCTCTACCAATCACATTTAAAAAACAATTAACTTTTTAGACACACCATTAACTTTTAAAAAACAGGATATGATAAATGCTCCAACAAAGCAATCTGTATATTACAGTATTGCAGTTTGCACAAAAAAAAAAAAAAATATATATATATATATATATATATATATATATATATATATATATATAAACTACCAAAATCTAATGTCCCCCCCCCCCGCAGATAAGGGGGGTGCTGTCATGGTCATGGATAGAGATTTTTACTTTAATTCCATTTTTACTATGTTGAGTGATGTAACTTTATATGTTAAAATCACATCCAGTGCATGGTTTCTCAAGTACATCATGTTATACACGATTGTTTTATGGGTGAATCTATTTCAGCAGATTTAGGTAGTTATTTGACTATTGAACATCCCTGTATGCCTACTTTTCACGGGTTACCTAAGATACATAAGGACTCCATACACCCCCGCTTTAGACCCATAGTAGTGGGTGGGTGATGGGACCCTTTTCTATCTTTGTTGCAAAGCTATTGAGACCAGTGCTAGATGGTTCCACAGTAGTGTTGAGAGATTCCATTTTCTTGAGAATCCATATGAAAATGTGCATGATCGTATTATAACACAACAATGTTTAATGGTTACCATGGATGTGACTTCACTCTCTACTGTCATCACAAATAGAGATGGCATACAGTTGGTTGGCGAATACCTGAAGCAACGCAGTGGGTATGATGGTAAATTGATCGATCTGATTTGCCTCTTTCTTGAGAGGTAATTCTCGAAAATAATGTTTTGCTGTTTGATGGAGCCTATTATGTTCAGACCTCTGGCATAGTTATGGGCACATCTTGCGCCAATAGCTATGCCAATATGGTCATGGCCCAATGGGACAATGGTCATATGTTGAATGGAAGAAATAGATTCTTTAAGTATATTAGCCTATATAATAAGTTTGTTGATGACATTTATATGTTGTGGTTGGGAGATGAAGAGGAGTTACTATGTTTCCTGGATTATATACATAGTACCACTTCCTTTTAGAAATTTTTGATCAAATATTCACCCGATGAGACAGAGTTCCTGGACGTGAAGGTTGTTAGATTACCAGATATGACATTTAGCAACATGTTATATAGGAAGGAGTGCTATAGGAATTCCCTCCTACATAGGACTAGTATGCACCCCTCATATGCATTTCATAATATCATTAAGGACAGGGTATGCAAGCATCTAGACTTAATGCTCGAGATGCTGGGTTTCAGGATGAATTGGCTGCTCTAGAATGCAACTTTAAAGAGAGGGGATATAAAAGTAGGGAAGTGGAAGTTGGACTTAATGTTAGACGCCACCTTAGATCTGATAGGGGGTGAGCATACTTTTCTAGGAAATATAGGGAAGAGAATTTAGAACAGAAAGAGGAACCACTTAGATGCTTCAGCTTACCAATAACATATTGCAGGAATGTTAATGATGTTACTGCTGTTATTAAGAAGCATTGGCCGGTCCTGTTAATGGATGAGAAGATTAGGACCATTTTGGGTGATGAACCTGCCTTTGTGTTTAAAAATAAAAAGAATCTTAAATGGCTCCTTTACTATCCCAATAGAGTTAAGGAGAGTAGAAGGTGGAATTGAAAGAAATGGCTCATTTCCATGTAGAGGATGTAAATATTGTACATATATTGAGACAGATAATGTTTTTGTTGTTGTGTCTTTTGGCTTTTCCTGGTTAGGGGTCGCCACACCGGAACTCCGGTCCGCTAACGATTGGTAGTTGATTTTTATGTGCCGAGTTACCAGCCCTGATGCACAACCTTCAACGAAGGTATGCCCATTCACGCATGTCTCCACGCAGAAGACGCTCTAGCTGAGAATCGAACCGGACTGCGTCTTACTGTGAGGTGACAACGCTACCGCAGCACCACCACCGCGGGCTACAGATAATGTTTTTGTGAACCCTGATAATGGCAGGAGATTTTATTTTAAAGTCTCCACTAGCTGTGACACTAAAGATGTTATTTAATTAGTGCACTGTGTCACATACTTTTCATTCTATGTGGGGAAGAGCAATCGTAAGTTTAAGGCGCGTCTAAGGAAACACATTTATTCCATTAATATCAAATACATGTCAAATGCTCTAGCAAAACATGTAGTGGAAAGGGGAGCTGAGCATATGTTCAAGTTTAGAGTTATTGACAGGGATTTTGAAATCCTGAGAATGGGTGACATCAGGAATTGTACAGAGACTGTGGAACTTGAGTGGATTGTTAGGATGCAAGCACACAAAGGGCTGAGACCAAATAAGAATGTCCCCCTTAAACCTGTATTGAAAGCACACAGGTTGTTTAGGTGAATATTTTAAAATTTTTGTTATATATAAATATTTTTTATGATATGTTTTTGACTGTATGTATTTGTACCTTTAAATGAAAAAGGGTGTGTGAGTCAATTTGGCTCATGATGGGTGGGGTATGTAGTATTTAAGCTGTTTCTGTTGTGAATATTGTGGATCTGATGAAGCAGAGTTTTTATTTTCTGTGAAAGCACTTATCCTTGTTTATCTCTGAGAAATAGTTTAACAATAGGATTGAGGATATCAACACATCCCATGAAAGACATGTGAACAAGGCTGAAGAGTGTGTCTTAACAGAAAGAATATGACAGACCATTAAAATGAAGTTTGTAATGATACTCAAAGATCTGCAGTTGAGCTTGTAGTGACATTCCTTTAAGTCCTTCAGAACAATATATAAACCTTTTATGATTTGAAAAATAAGACTTTCGAGCAAAATATTTTCTTGCTTATGTAAGTACCATTAACTTGTACTAAAAATAAATTCCTGTTTGGAGTTACACTCCATCATCTAGGCAGTGAACTTAAATGACAGTAGTGTTTGAAGTAGAGATGAAGTGAGTGAGAGGCTATCCATTTCTTATGTAAAAATTATAATGGCTGCCTGGTCCAGAACCAAGCTTTCAAAATTAGCTGAAATTGTTTTAACTATTTGAACCAAATGAAATGGACAGAACTGATAAGGCAGGTAAGTTTTCCAAAGCCTTGATAGTTCATTGTAGAAGCTCATCCAAAACATGGGTAACTGATTATTCTCTGAAGATGTGAGCAGATACTAGCACCACTGCCCTATACCAAGCAATTTCCTGAAAACACTTTTTGATGCAGTTATCACTAATGATCCAGAGGAACCACCTGGATCAAACTTGGTTAACATTTTGTTTGTGCCAAGCAGGTGTCTTTAACGGCATCTTATTGGATATTGCTAGTTTCCAAACCTGTATGGCCACATTGCAAAGGTGATATGACTTTTGTTGTGACACCTTGCTTATTTATATACCATAAGACTGTTGAGGTTTCAGAACATACTTGCAGCACTTTAAAAGGCAGTCTGTTTTTTAAGCATGTGAGTGCTTCAGATAACTGTAATATTATTTTTTAGGTTCATATGAATGTGCATTTTGGCTTTCACAGGAGGCTCTGTTTTTTTTAACTGAATGACATTTAAAATAGGCATGCAAGCAATAGTATAAGGCATCTTCTGCAAGGGAAGCTATCAGCAGATAATGGTATGAAGAATTTACATAGATTTGTCTGCTCTTTCAACAACCATTGATTCAGTTCCAGCACCAGAAATAGGAAAGTTTGAGGTTCAGCTGTTGTGACATCGGAGTCCACACACTGTTAAGGTAAGGTAAGGTAATACTGAAACTTCCTCATATGCAGTCAGGCACTGGTTGTTAAGATGGTGCTACTTGGCATATGGTCTAAATGTTCCAGAAATGTCCTGCCTGACAGTTTAGACTGAGCAGGTATCACATCAGCAATGATTCCAGCTCATTGAAAGTCTTCCTTTTAGCAGGCATTAAGTCTGATTTTCTTTAATGTATTGTCCACTTTAGGGATCTGCAGAAATAGAATGACTGTCTATAGACAGTTGAATAACTGTTTTAAGTCTAAATAAGACTTATTATCTGGATACTATCATTTTTTTTTTTACTTCATCTTTTATGTGCCACAGAGGTCAGGGCTAAGTCCTTTGAGAAAACTCTTGGACCAAAAGAAAAAGCCAGAAAGCTTTGCTTTCCCTTAGTTAAACTTAATAATGTATTGTGAGGAGGAATTGTGGGGACTGACTAATATGCGTCTTTTGCATCCAGAGTTCATATGAAACAATTGGTGAAACATTAAAGACACCTTTATGAATTTCTGAATTTTCAGTTGGCTGTTCAAAGATGAGAGGTATATAACTGGTCTCCAGGTTTTGTTATCTTTTTACGAAGCATTAAAAACCTTTAGTAGCACCATTTCAGTTACGGCATGCAAGACAATCTTTCTATAACAACTTTGGCATGTCTTTTAAAGACAGACATTTTAATGTCAATGAGATCAATTAACACAGGGACTTTGAAACAACGTTTATTCTGTTATTTATTTTCACGCCTCTTCCAACAACCTGTCTGGTGTAATCGTGTCCTACAAAGCTCTGAAACTGAGTATCACCTCCCAGCAGTTAATGTCACATGAATGCTGAGGGTAAAAATTCAAGTTTGCAGGTAGATGGGTAGGAGAGGAGGAAGTGAGTGTTTGCAGTGAACAAATGCACTCCAATATATCCTTTGAAGGACTTCACCTCATCAAACAAGAGAAAACGGCAGCCTGTGAATTTGTCTGTGCTGAGTTTTTACTGCCCTTAAACTCTTCCATCATTTATAACATAAAGTTTATATTTTTGTGATTGTTGCTTACAGAAAAATAACTGATCTTTATTAGTCTTATAGAAAGAAAACTGAGGTATAACTATCATTCCAAGAAACAGAAACTTGCCTTACCATGAAATGATGAAGAAGAAAAGCCGTCTGAAGAAGGATCTGAAGTCAAGTCACATAAATATAACTGTGCAAATCTACTTTTTAAATGTAATTTGAATTCTATTTTGTTTCGGTGCATTTCGCTTCTTTATTATACTTCACACTTTGAAATCTTTTATTAGTATTGAAGTAAAGAAGGGTTATATTTAATAGGTCTCTGGTATCCTATATATTTATCTGCTCATTTAACAAATGCTTTATTAGTTAGTTGCACTTGTGTAAGTATGTGTAATTTTATTTACCTTTGCTAAATGCATCTGCTATTTTTTCCTCTATGTACATTTTGTAATTCACTTTAATTTCTTATTTTTATGCCATTTGACTTTTTATTTGTTACATTTTATTTAGCTGTGTATTTATTATTCCTGTTGGATGCTTAGGATTAAACTCTTTACTAAATATAGATTGGCTAGCTCCAAGTCAGGGGTCAAGGAAGCTGCTTCTTAGTTAAACAGGGTATCTATAAAAGACTAGAATATTTCTATTTGTTTTTTGGTCCCTATTGGCATATATGTAACCATCCCTGCCCCCAGGTCTCCACTATACATCTTAACTGTCTAGATTTTTTTGTAGAATGTCCAGATGTTTGCCTTATATTTTCAGTCTGTTTCTTATAATATTTGTGGTTTTCTGGCAAATCACTGAGGACTGAAGTCACTAAATAATGACATACGTTTGAGTTTCAGGCTTCATAGCTATCAGAAAATGCATGCTAACATAAATCTAGCACTTTCTAAATTTATAAAAGCAAAATTTAAAATCTATCCCGATCTTTGGGCCTTTGTTCTTCCAGTATTTTAGGCTTTGTCCAGATTTCTTCTGCTAAGAGGTTGAGAGGCATGTTCCACATCCATGCCAGGTCTACCAGTCCATCTCTTACTGCCTGGACTTACTGTGATACTGCTGGGGCTGATCATGGATCTTAAGGGTGTTGTGGGGGGGGGTCAGCTGTCTCTGCTTCCATCCTAGGGAGTTTATTTATATGCTATACCTACACACTGCCCTGCCTCCCTTGATCATTGACTGTGTTCAATGGCATTCTCCTCTTTAAGCCACACCTCCACTAAGAGAACATCATCAAAGAATGCCCTCCCACTCAGGATGGGCACACCCATTCCTCCCTCCCTGCCACTCCATCAGTCACCCGGGTTGACTGGGTCATATTCACAATTTTATCTCTCTATGTCAATGGAGCAACAGAATATTTCTAATCTTGGTCAGAATATCTTCATCATCAAAGAGTTATTTAAATATCTATGCCTCGATCCCCATCTGATGCTACCACTAGAATCATTGAAAAATAAGTCAATAATAAACAAGTTTGTAAATATGCTGATTAAGTCAAGAGATTTTGACAATTTCCATGAACCTGAAATCCTTTTTTCACAAAGGTTTATTATTTTTTTTTTGGTTTTGAGCTCTGTCTTGTGTGTTTGTGTTATTACCCTGAGACACTTCTCACCTCAGTACTGTAAATTCTTTATGTTGCTTAACTTGGGTTGAACCCATGTGGATTCAGGTTGCCAACTCCCTGGCTAGCTAATGACAACAGGTGACATGGGAGAAAAGTAAGTCTTGGAGGCACTCTGTCTGAGTGCAGAGGAAGGTGTGATGAGTTTATCCCTAAAGTCATTTTTTTTTGTACATGCACTCTATGGAGCGAGGGAGGGATATGCAATGATTCTCTGTAAGTGATGTCCCCATATCCACAGCTGATGTCCTCATAGGATGTAGCCCCCTCAAAGGATACTTTAGTGATAATCTGGTCTTCTCTTAGAGTCATACCAGGGGAAACACCCCACAAATATGCACTCTAGTACTTCACCCTAAAGAAGGACAAGCAGGTAGAGCCTTATTCCTCTTTTCTTCGACCCACAACAGTCTTCAACAGCTGTGTGACTTGCCCGTTAAACCTGGACTATCTGGCCCATTGTTAGGGCTTTGTCTCTTTGTGCCAATAGAGCTGGTAATAGTTCTAGAATCTGCATTCTCAACATCTGCACCCCAAAGAAGTGATATTACTTGCTCATTTTTTTCCTGGGAAGCTGGCCATGGACATAAGATTATTTGGGCCTTTGTTCTTTCAGTATTTTCAGGTTTGCCCAGATTTCTTCTGCTAAGAGGTTGAGAGGTATGCTCCACATCCATGCCAGGTCTACCAGTCTATCTTTTACTGCTGGGATGTACTCTGATACTTCTGGGTCTGGTCATGGATCTTAAAGTCATGGGTGGAAAGCTGTCTCCACTTTCATACTGGGGAGATTATTTATATGCTGTACCGATACACTGCCCTGCCTCCTATGATCAATGACTATGTTCAATGGCAATATCCCTCTTTGAGCCACACCTCCCCTAAGGGAACACCATCGATGAATGCCCTCCCACCTAGGATGGGCACAGCCATCCCTTCCTACCACTTCATCAGTCACTCGAACCACTAATCAAACCCGGGTTAACTGGGTCATATTCACAGTTTTCTCTCTCTATGTCAGTGAAGCAACAGTATATTTCTAATCTTGATCAGAATATGTTCATTATCAAAAACATATTTTAAATATTTATGCCTCCATCCCTATCTTATGTTGCCATTAGAATTATTGAAAAATACAGCAGTAAAAAACAGGTTTATAAATATGCTGATTAAATCAAGAGATTTTGACAATTTCCATGAAGCTGAAATCCTTTGTTTCACATGGATTTATTGTTTTAGGTTTTGAGCGCTGTCTTCTGCATTTGTGTCATTACTCTGAGACACTTCTTTCCCCAGTACTGTAAATTTTTTATGTTGGTTTATTTGGGTTGAACCCATGTGGGATGAGGTTGCCAACCCCACTGGCTAGCTAATGATAACAAGTGACATGGGAGAAAAGCAAGCCTTGAAGGCATTGTGACTGAGTGCAGAGGAAGGCTTGATGGGTTTATCCCTAAAGTCGTTTGTTTTTGTACATGTACTCTACAGTAACGAGGGAGGGATATTCAAGGATTTTCTGTAAGTGATGTCCCCACATTCACAGCTGATGTCCTCATAGGATGTAGCCCCCCCAAAGGATAATTTAGTGATAATCTGGTCTTCTCTTAGAATCATACCAGAGGAAACACCCCACAAATATGCACTCAAGTACTTCACCCTAAAGAATGGTGAGCAGGTAGAGACTTATTCCTCTTTTCTTCGACCCACAACAGTCTCCAACAGCTGTGTGACTTGCCCGTTAAACCTGGACTATCTGGCCCATAGTTAGGGCTTTGTCCCTTTGTGCCAATAGAGCTGGTAATAATTCTAGAATCTGCATCCTCAACATCTGCACCCTGAAGAAGTGAAATGCGTTATTCATTTGTATCTCCTGGGAAGCTGGCTATGGACAGAAGATTATTTAGGCCTTTAATAGTTGTCATTATACGTATTTTTGGCAAAGGCGGTGTCATACATTTTAACATTTTTGTGAGCAGGAGTTGAAATTTCCAACAAACTTTTCCCATCCTTAGCTACCTCAATAACAGTGTTGTGTAAACTGTGGCGTAACTCTTTTCACAGCCCCATATATATATATATATATATATATATATATATATATATATATATATATATATATAAGTTCTGCCAGATTTTCATAGAATGGAAAATTATCAAGCATATCTGCATTACTATCTTGCTATTTCCTGAAAAATTATTAAACAATCATCTCTCTCTCTCTCCCTGTACATTTGAACAGTTGTCATTCAAAATGTTCAGACAGTAAAGAAATAAATTCATGAAAACTTGAAATCTTCAGAAAGATTAAAGTTATCATTTTAGCTGACAGACTGAGCCTTACAGAGATCAGATTCAAACTTATTGTTTTTTATTACTGTTAGGAAGAGACAGTGCATTGTTTTATACTTGACCATTGCAGAAAATTAATTTGGCCTTCTGAAAAATTAAACTTATTTCCAACAAAACATGAACATTTTCTGTATACAAATATTTTCTCTTCTTGCAGAAGAGCTGCTATTGTATTCAGAAAATATTCTGGACATTAATTCTGAAGACAATTAGTAGTTAGAGCTCTTTACATGTGTAAGTTTTGTGCCTGTATTGCTGTGCTTGCAACTTTTGAAGTAATTTCAGTGACACTTGAAAGAGAGTTCTTGTAAACTAGTATATGTGTCATAAGCATATATTGTTCTGCCATTACAAAAGTGCTCAAATCATGCAGAATCATATTATGATAAGACATTTTACAGTCCTAAATTAACAACAATCTTCTTTGCAATACCAATACATACAAATTCAATTTCATTTTCAATTAGACTAAAATAAGTTCATATAAAACATTTGAAACCCACACTGTCAAAAAGCAATTTGAATTTACTCTTATTAGTAACTTTATTTTGTCTTTGCATAGTGTGTAATTGACATTTCTTCTTTATTTTGTTGCTTTTTTTCTCATATACTAGCTTTAATTGGTAGTTTTTGGATCAGTCCATTCACTCAAGTAACAAACTTAGCACACATGCAGACAGAAAGTTAGACAGATAGCTATAGATAGATAGGTTCATAGGTTCATAGGTAGGTACTAGGCTATTGGCGCTAGGTGGTAAATGGTAAATGGTAAATGGTAACCTGGTTTTTGCCAACCACGAAAATTATTTTCCTGTGCCCCTGTCAAGCAGAGCCACAGAAGTGATCCCCGGGGTGAATTTCCTATCTCCCATCCAGTCATCAAGATTTTACTTGAAGAGTGCTAATGAGGAGCTTTGTTTGATATAGATAGGTAGTTTGTTCCAGAGTATGGGAAGTTTCTGGTACAGGAATCTATCCCTCCGGCATGTTCTGTTTATTGTGGTGACAAGGTTTAGGTCCCTAGAGCATGTAGCTCGGAGGGATTGGGATTTCTTTACGTGGAACATGTCCAACAGCTCTGCGTTTGACATAGCTTTGTATGTTAAGCAGAGATCGCCTCTGAGTAGGCGATATGTGACAGAGTAAAGCTGGAGTTTTTTGAGACGGTCTGCGTAGGGCATCTCTTTGAGGCCGGTAATCCTCTTTGTGAGGTATTTCTGTGGCCTTTCCAGTTGTTGTAGATGTCTTGTGAGGTACATACCAAAAGGGGTGTTGTACTCTATAATGGGTCTAATGAGTGATGAGTAGAGGGGAACAATGACCTCTTTTTTCCCTGGATGAGAAACCTTTTGTGATGAGGTGTGCCACATAGAAGGATTTCCTGACTACTGTGGCGATGTGATTATCAAAGGAGAGACTACTGTCCACTTGTGTCCCAAGGTCTCTTATCACACTTTCAGTGTTAAGTAGATTACCGCCTATGTGGTAGTTCATGGGTACAGAGTTTTTACCAAAAGGGATGACAATGCACTTTTCGGCATTGAGCTTGAGGCCATGGCTTTGACACCAGGCATCTGTCTCAGTGAGGCCCTTTTGTAGGATGTCCACATTGTTAGGAGTTTCGATTATGGCTCCTAGTTTGCAGTCATCTGCGCACTTTGTTAGCCAAAGACCTTCTGTGTTAGCCTGTACTTCAGAGAAGTAGATACCAAACAGGAGAGGACCTAGGACTGAACCCTGTGGTACTCCACTTATCACTGGTCTGAAGTTGGATTTAGAGTCTGCTACTTTCACAGTGTGGGTTCTGTCAGTCAGCCAGTTGGCAACCCATCTTGTGACATAGGGATTTATACCTAGTTTAGTGAGTTTATCTATAATTCCAGAGTGGGGGAAGGTGTTGAAAGCCTTGGCGAGATCTAGATAGGCTGTGTGAACCACCTTACCCTCATCTACAGCTTTGGTGACCGCTTCAAAGAAGTCTATCAGGTTTAGGAGACATGATCTGCCTTTTACAAACCCAAACTGGGTAGGGTCCAGAGTTTGGAGATTACCAATGTCATTGGTTATAAGTTGCATGATGATACATTCCATAGCCTTGCAGACCAGGCTCGTCAGGCTAATGGGGCAGTAGTTCCCGGGGTCCATGGTGGCTCCCCCTTTGTGGAGTGGGATAACCATTGCTGTGCACCATTCAGTGGGCACAAAGCCTAAGTTGAGGCTATGATTGAACATGGTACTTAGGTGGGGTGTCAGTTCATTCTGTAGTTCACGTAGAACGCAGCCTGTGATGTTGTCAGGTCCCATGGATGCTGTGTTCTTGGCTTTGGGGAGTGTGTTTTTTACCTGTGCAGCCATGATTACAGGAACTTTGCATTCTTCCGGTATAGAGATGGGCCCATTAGGGGATGAGAGAGGGGTAAATTTAGCACTGAACCTATCTGCCAGGATGTTGGCAATATCAGTTGGTATTGTATATTTAGTGCCATTGTGCTGTAACTCAGAGCAGATCTGAGTGTTGCCATTGAGATTCTTGACATAGCTATAGAATGCTTTATGGTTGTCTTTAGAATCAGTGGCAATTTTGTTTTCATAACTAGCTTTGGAGGATTTTATGAGGGATCTCAGCTTCTTACTGAGGCTGACCACGGAGTTCCTCCAATCATGGGATTTTACTCTTTTTTGCAACAGTTTCTTTCTTCTGTTGTAGAGTTTGTTTATAGCAGGGGACCACCAGATCGGCTTCCTTTTTTTGGAGGATAGCATCTTGGTTCTGTTAGGGATTGCACGATCCATGCACTCGTGTAAGTGCTTATAAAGTGCAATTGTATAGGATTCAGCAGTCATACCTCTATTGTCTGTCAGCATGGGTGTCGTGAAGTTTGCCACTTCTGTCTTAAGAAGCATGAAGTTGGCCTTGTAGAAATTTTTTACGGTGGTTTCCCTAATGGGGGTGGGGGTGAGATGTAGATGTCTAGGGTGATTTGCTTGTGGTCGGATCTGACCAACGAGGAATTGACCTCTGGTGTGGAACACTGGTTGCCCATGTTGGTAATGACCAGGTCTAGGATATTGCTTCCCTGGTGGGGGTGTGGATAAGTTGATCCAAGGCGTTGGAATTTATGAATTCCAGAAAACGCTGAGCACAAGAGTTGGTACATGAGTAGTTTTCCCAGTTAATGGTGGGGTGGTTGAAATCACCCATTATTAGGGTGTTAGGTTGTACCCTAATATTTTCCATTGTATCAAGAAATGAGGAGTGGGAATTCTGGGGCATGATGGGGGGTCTGTAGCAAGCTACAATTTGGATTGCAGTCTTGCCCAGAGTTAGTTGCACTTGGATAATCTTGGATGCATTATGCGAGCAACTAGCTTGGAGGTGTGGATATCCTTAATGAATATGGACACGCCTCCACCTTTAGTTCCTTTAGATAGATAGATAGATAGATAGATAGATAGATAGATAGATAGATAGATAGATAGATAATAGCATCTTTCTAATGCTTTCAAAAATAAACTAATCTTTCATATGCAGCTTCATAGCTTCAAAATGGAAGTTTATTTATATAGACAAAAGAAAGTGCAGAATAAGCAGAAAACAAAATTCAGACCTTCATACACTGTTGAGATTTTTCACATTCAGTTCCATAAGTGCAGTGCCAAAAACTACACAGTGATGTTTTTTTTCACTCATATGTGTCATATAACTATTCAGTATTTACACCGTTCAGTCTTTTCCTTCCAGGGCTCCTTTTCCATGTATCAGGCAGGGGTAATCCATCAATATTTCAGCAAAGTGCTACACTCCTATTCACCCCTCAGATTTCAAGTTTCTAAAGACTTGGCTGTTGTCCTTCTAACCTAGAGGCCTCAAACCTGGACCTACTGGCTTCTGTGAAAGCCTTCATTATATTCTACAAAGCATTCATGTTCTCTACTAAGATGTGCCTGCCTGCACAGTGTCTTTTTCTTTTAATTTGATACCCTACCTTCACTCCATGGTTAGCACTCATGTTATGCAGTTGATCCTCCCAGCATACAACTACCAGTTCTATCCCCACCAGACTAGACTCTTGGCCTGAGGGAGCCCATCTGCACCTAGGTGACTGGAGTTAAGCCATGATAGATCTTGAAGTGTAATGCTAAATGGATAAATCCCATCATGATAGTTTACAATTACAATCCTTTTGCCTGTATAGCCACTGTAAAGGGGTATTGTCTTTCACCAGGGACAACTTTGTACCTAACAAACAATATTTAAGAGTGGTAATGGCTCATTTTATGGCAGGACACTCCTGCTTGGGTCTATATTATGTTACTGAAAATGTGTTCAACCAATATACAGTGAAAACACTAATCTCTGAATGGCCACTTCAGCAAATTATTTTTCCCAGGGGAAAAAACTCTTGGCCGTTGTCAGTGATTTGCCCTTTTCCCCACTGTAGTGTGATCTCGAAGTTGGTAGATTTAGGTAGGGTGGGGTGGAGGGCACATCCCCCCCACATTGGGGGTTGTGGGGGGGTGAAATCCCTCACTTTGTAGGGTTTGAAAGTTTGTTTTGTTTTTGTTTGGCCAAGTGTTTTTTTTTCCTCTGGGAAAAAAATTTGCTGAAGTGGCCTTTGAGAGATTAGTGTTTTTGCTGTATACTGGTTGACAAAAACGTGTTCGAGGAATATGTTTTTCGATGACATAATATTGACCCTCTTGTTTTATCGCTGTATAGCTTTTCTGAGCATTGCTGAGTTTTTTGCTTATGTGGCAAATGGGGTGTTTGTCCCCATCTGTCACCTGGGACAAAACTGCATTTATACCCGCTTCAGAGGCAACTGTGTGCATCAAGAGTTATTTGAAAAAAATTGTAGCCACTAGTACTGTTTCCAAAGATAACATATTTTTCAGTTGCTGAAAGGCCTGTTCTGCCTCAGTTACCTACTTAACTTTAAGGAGAGCCTTAGCCTTAATCAGGTTAGTCAGGGGCAAGTGATAGTATCAGTGTTAGGGATACTGTGTTAAAATAGTAGCTAGCCAAGCCTAAAACAACTTAACTTGTTTCTTGGTGACTGGCATGGGGTCAGTTTTTAAGCTTCAACTTTTTGAGCTTATGATTTCACTATCAGTTGGCATATTACATACCCAATATTATGGGTTTCAGCCATGCTTAATTTAGACTTTGTTTTTCTTCCTTAGTGACTGACCATCAAGCCCCCTCTGCTGGCCAAATGCCTCCACTTGCAAATCCCAGTCTGGCACATCCCTAGTGTTTTCATACCAAAATGTTTTCACTTCTGGCAGAAATGTTGATCTGAGGAAGTCCCTTTCTTCTCATGGAAGCTCCAGGGGGCTAGGTTCACCACAAGGAAAACAAGTGAGTCAGGTTTGGCAGATGCACCATCATCCTTTCCATGCAGGATTTTTCCTGTTGGCCTAACTACTTTCCCCATGCTAACATTGTCCTTATGTCACCTGAGATGGGCTAACTGAGGGCCATGAACACATGTCCTGTCTTCAAATGTAAGACAGACATGCATTCTCACATCCCTCTGCTCCCTAGTCCAGTGTCAGTGCTTGCAAGTTCTGGCCTCCACCAGGGTTCATGAAGTCATTCCTCCCAGCACTGTTGGTCCTCACCTGGATTGGCACATCTGTCCTTTCTGCTACTCCATCAAATGCCCAAGACACTATCAAACTTGGGTCGCCTGGACCATATTAAGAGCTTTATATCTCTGTGCCACTGGAACAACATGTAAATTGAACTTAGGTTAACAGTCAATTCATCATAATGCAGGGAATTTAAAACAGCTTGGACTTTGCCAGTCCTTAGAAAATGTTACCACATTGGCCAAGCAGGCTGCAGCATATCTGGTATGTGGCCCAAGGATTTATTCAATCAATTTTTGGAATGTTGCAGATGCAATGTGGAGATAAAAAGGAAGGACTCCATAAAAGAAAAGTCTATCTAGTGTGGAAAAAATGGTAAAACACAAAATCCAAAAGGCTCCAAAACCAAAACAAATCCAAGGCAGAAGGTTGTGAGCAGCAAATGTTTTATTTGGTAAAACCACTTAAAACCAAAACAAAAAAAACTGCATATATATTAAGCGCTTTCATACCTTATCGAAACTTCATCAGATTACAAAAACAGTTAATTTACAAAACTTTTATACACACATCCATGACAACATGAGCAATGACAACACTTCCTTTGATGTTTCAAGAGGGAGTGTCTCCAACCCTTCCTAGGCAAAGTGGTATCACAATGTCATCTAGTGTTCGGAAGATTTAAGTGCACTTCATCTTGACTGTGTAATCTTGCAAGCCAGCTAAAAACTGTAAACTTTTTGTATTGAACAGATTATATATATGGGTCTACTTCATATGATCGAAAGACCATTTGATCGAAACCCATTTGATTGAAAGTTCATTTGATCGAAAACCAGTATTCAAGGCATAAAACTGGGATTTGTCACCCTCCCCAATATCGTGCAACCCTGGAGTTGGTATATATAGTTGGGGGTGTGTGGGGGGTGCAGCCCCCAACATGGGTGTGTGTGTGTGTGGGGGGGGCAAAGCCTCCCACCCAGTTTCCTTTAAAAGAAGAAAATAAAACAAAAAGTACAGATTTTAAAGGAAAATAGGTAGAGGGCTTTCAAGTTTACTTTCTCACCAAGCACAGTTTTTATGCAAAAAGTAAAAAAAAAAAAAAGTCAAAAAGTAACTTTATTGTCATTCAGACTGTACTCAAGAGCACAGCTGAACAAAATTTTGTTTCTCAAGCTCATGTGCAAACAGAAATCGTAGCAATACAGAAACAAATATAAAACACAAATACAGCAACGAAAAACAACAGTGACCAAGCCAGTATATAAGGTACATAAGCCGCCATCACCCTCTCCAATATCAGCAACAACCTAAGTTCCAATCCAGTCCTGTTAGACACCAGAACACCAGAGACCTAGTCATTTCCAAAGTAAAACAAAAACAGGCAAACAAAAACTGGACTTCTGCCACCTGCATTCGACATGACAGTCACTGCCTGAAGGCCTGAACAGCCACAACCAGTCCAACGATTCTCCCCAAATCCTCACCATCCACACCGACTCAGCCACCAATTCCATCTCCGACATCACCTGCAGCTTCCAAGTCCAATCCAACTTCCTCCTTCTGACTCAAACAAATCCAACTCCACTTCTTCTCAAACTGAACCCGGTAGTCAAGAGTATGACCTCCGCCTTCCATACCTGCACCTTGCACAACTCGACACTGAAGGCCCGAGCTTCATGTTCACTCCAAAAACCCCAAAAAACAAAGCAACAAGGTCATTACAGACACCACGGACACCACAGCTGCACCCGACCGCACAGCCGACCCAACCGAACAGTCCAACCATTGAGTCTCAGACAGAAACTGGAAAATATTAAGATACAACTAAACACCTAATACTGGGTGATTTCAACTACCCTGCCATTAACTGGGAAAACTACTCGGGTACCAACACCTTTTCCCAATGGTTTTTGGAATTCATAAATTCCAACACCCTGGATCAGCTAACCCATTGTCCCACCAGGGTCTCCAATATCCTAGACCTGGTCATTACCAACATGGGAGATAGATGCTCCACACCAGTGGTCACCCCCTTATTGGTCAGGTCTGACCATAAGCAAATCCCCCCTGGCATCCACATCTCTCCCCCCAGTAAGGAAACCTCTGTAAAAAACTTCTCCAAAGCCAACTTCATGCTACTTAAGTCAGAAGTGACAAACGTCATGGCACCCATGCAGACGGGAGCTGAAAGTTTGACTGCTGAATCCTACACTAAGGCACTGTACGATCACATCCACTCGTGCATGAATCATGCCATCCCAAATAAAACCAAGATGCTGTCCTCTAAAAAAAGGAAGCCAATCTGGTGGTCCCCTGCCATAAACAAACTATACAGCAGAAGGAAGAAACTGTTGCAGAACAGAGGAAAATCCCAGGATGCAAAAAACTCCCTTACCAGCCTCGGTAAGAAGCTGAGATCCCTCATAAAATCCTCCAAAGCTAATTACGAAAATAAAATTGTCAAAGATTCCAAAGACAACCACAATGCATTTTATAGTTATGTCAAGAATCTAAATGGCAATGCTCAGATCTGCTCTAAGCTACAACAGAATGGCATTAAATATACTGATCCCAAGGATATTGCCTATATCCTGGCAGATCAATTTAGTGTCAACTTCATGCCCCTCTTGCCCCCTAAAGGGCTCATCTCAATACCAAAAGTTTGCCAAATTCCGGTATTCATGGCCACACAGGTAGAAACTGCACTCTCCAAAGCTACGAATACAGCATCCATGGGACCAGATGACATCCCAGGCTGTGTACTACATCAACTACAGAATGAACTGGCACCTCACCTAAGTGTCATGTTTAATCATAGCCTCACCTCAGGCTTCATGCCCACTGAGTGGCGCACAGCTACAGTTATCCCACTCTACAAGGGGGGATCCATCTTGGATCCCGGGAACTACCGTCCCATCAGTCCAACGAGCCTGATCTGCAAGGGCATGGAACGCATTATCATGGAACTTATAAACAAAGACATTGGCAACCTTCAAACACTGGACCCCACCCAGTTTGGGTTTGTGAAGGGCCGATCTTGTCTCCTGAACCTGACTGGCTTCTTTGAATCAGTCTCTAGAGCTGTGGACGAGGGTAAGGCAGTCCACACAGCCTATCTGGACCTCGCCAAGGCCTTTGACACCATTCCCCACTCTGGAATCATAGATAAACTTACTAAGCTGGGCATAAATCCCTACGTCACTCGATGGGTTGCCAATTGACAGAAGTCAGACTGTAAAAGTAGCCGACTCCAAATCCAGCTCCAGACAAGTGACAAGTGGAGTACTTCAGGGTTCAGTCCTGGGACCGCTCTTGTTTGGCATTTACTTCTGTGAAGTACAGGCCAACACTAAGGGACTTTGGCTAACAAAGTTCGCAGATGACTGCAAACTGGTTGCCATTACTGAATTCCCAAATGATGTGGATATTCTACAAAAGAGCCTTACAGAAACAGATGCTTTGTGCCAGAGCCATGGGCTCAAGCTTAATGCCAAGAAATGTATAGTTATCCCTTTTGGGAAAAACCATGTACCCATGAATTATCACATAGGTGGCAGTACACTAAACACCGAAAGTGTGATGACAGACTTAGGGACACAGGTGGACAGTGGTCTCACCTTCGATAACCACATCACCACAACAGTCAGGAAATCCTTCTGTGTGGCACACCTCATCACTAAGGGCTTTTCATCCAGAAAAAAGGAGGACATTGTCCCACTGTACTCATCCCTCATTAGACCCATTATAGAGTACAACGCCCCATTTGGTATGCACCTCACAAGACATCTGCAACAGCTGGAAAGGCCACAGAAATACTTCACTAAAGGAATCACAGGCCTAAAGCAGATGCCCTATGCTGACCATCTAAAAAAACTCCAGCTATACCCTGTGGCATATCATCTACTTAGAGGCAATCTCTGCTTAACACACAAGGCCATGTAAAACCTTGAGCTGTTGGACATGCTCCACTTAAAGAAACCCCAATCCCTCAGAGCTACACACTCTAGGGATCTAAACCTTGTCATCACAATGAACGAAACATGCTACAGGGATAGGTACCTGACCCAGAGACTCCCCATACTCTGGAATAAACTGCCCATACATGTTAAGCAGAGCACTTCCTTGGTCCTCTTCAAAAGGAACCTTGACGATTGGATGGGAGATAGGAAATTCACCCCGGGGATCACGTCAGTCACCCTGCTAGACAGGGGTCCAGGGAAGTAAATATTGTGGGAAGAAATATCCGGGGGAATTGTTTGGCTAGGCTTGTATAGGCCTTAGGGTCTATAGCCTAGTACCAACATATGAGACTATGAACCTATGAAAAACACAGCACGCACACTGGGAGCTGGAGAGGCTGCTGCCACACAAGGCACTGCCATTTTCCAGAAGTTATGTTGTGTTGTATTAAACATGTCCTACCCATCAACTCCCAAAATATATCTTTATTCTTATGTATGAATTGTTTCACTTCCTTTCTGTGATCCTATCTTCAGGATATGTTGTAAGAAATTAACTTCTTCTGAAAAGATATTTACTACATAAACTATAATTTTCTCCAAAGGTATTGATCATTTACTTGCTATAACTCTTCAGGCTTTCCTTATTTTTTGGTTTGCCTCACCTTATAATTCACTTTACTTGCTTTCTCTATAAATTCAAATGTTATTTACCACTTTGCATAAATATTTTCAGCAGTAAATACAAAAACAAGTACTTTATCTCTTAGCTTGAATTCTTACAGATGAGCATTTTTATTGCCTATTGTGCCTCCTGTGCTCTCTTCATATGTTCTGTTACTTTAAGCATTGCAGTTCTTGACCTGTCCTGCACATCCCAAAAATGCCATTCTCCTCCAGGATTTCTTTTACTATATCTAGCAAGTTTCAGGGATGTCTACCATGTAGTATTTCAAATTGATTCTCGTACAGCAAAGAGAAGATATAGAAGCAGATGCACCCAGTATCTCCTATCCAGCTGTATGGCCTTCTGTAGCATAGACTTCAAAGTTTTATTACAGTGCTCAACCAGTTCAACTGTTTAAAGGTAGTATACAGAAATCTTTAGCTGTTTCACTTTATAAAACATGACATCGTTCATGCACTACTCTGAATATGAATGGTTTAACAGGTTCATTAAGAATTTCTCAAAGAATTTTTACCATAAAAAATTACTTGTTCATTTGCTATGGATGTTGCATTGACTCTTCACAGAGGTACTGCTTAAGGAAATGTTGCTGCATAATCATTAATTGCAAGGATATAAAGATGGCCCTTACTCACCTTTGCAAGTGGACCTATAGTGTGCATTGCTATTTGATAGAATATGACATTGGTGAATGGTAAAGGTATGAATAGGTTTTCTGACACTCTAAGCAAGATACTCAGATGTTCTGTATGTCCTTTATAATACAGGTTGATAAACTGCAACTAACATTCAGACGTTTATCTTATTTGTTCCAAAATAACTGTCAAAAATATGGCTACTTGTTTACTTCGTTACATATGCTCTCAAAGGAGCTGCAACTAGTAATCGTCTCACCATCTGTCAATTGTGTTTTGGTTACACTGAAGACTGAGTTATTTCTTAGTTGAAAGAATGGTTATGAAGTGGGGTGTTTTGTTCTTTGGGTTCCCCTTCTACACTTACCATAGTCTCTCTAGCTCTAGTTAGTATAGTATTTTCCCACTAGACCTTTTTAAAATTGATCTGGCTTATATCTAGGTCAGAAAAGTCAATATTGTTTTCATCATTATTCTGTCAAGAAGTTGGGCCACAATACCGCTACTGACATTTCTCCTGCCTCTAATTCATCCTCCAAAAAGATAATTCACAAAACTAATTTTTTTGCCGCCAAGGGTACTGTCAGTTTCTCATTCTCCTTCACTATTTTTATTATTATTATTATTATTTTTTTATTCTTAGAGTCCTGCTTTTGTTTCTGACTGATTTTCTGAATTGTTTTATATGATGGAGGGTTAAGTGTTCAGGTTCTCCTTTCCCTTTTTGCTTTCATATGAGATTCTTTTTTTTCTTTTAAATTATACACTAAATTCTCTTAGTGGATTCTTAATTATGGGCTCTTCCTGAACTGACTTCCTTTGTTATCTTAACGACTGGAATCTTATGGTAAAATTCATCTTCTCTGTCAGCCTTCACATTTACTTCCTCTGTTATTTATACAACTGGAGTCCATTGACAAGACTTGGATTTATCTAACTCATCCATCCATAGCCAAATCTTAAGCGCCTATTTTGCATTTTTACTCTATACCTTTTTCTTTACTAGGACTATCTTTGCATTTCCTGCAGTATGTCTGGTTGAATCTTTCCCTACAATTTCCATAGCTGTCTAAACTGAGGGAAATTTTGGATAATTATCTCATGAATGTGTTAAGTTAGGCACTGCAATTACTACCTGACAAAGTTTGTATTTCTACATGTTATAGAATATTCTACTTTCTCTCCATGTATGCGTATTACTTCATTTTTTTATGCTAGTTATTTTATACTTGCATATTGTGATGTAACCACAGTAGGATATTTGATACGTTTAGCAATAGCACAATGACAGAAAGCAGATTCTGGACCTCAAGTAAGTAAAAGTTCATCATTTTCACATTCCATAGGTTCACATTCAATGAGTATGCTTTCAGGTACTTTTACTTGCAAACATTAACAGGTTTATAGGGATAATATTGGCTCTATATAAGCAGTACTGGCCTATATGTCCTTTTCTAGAGTGTTTAAAACAAACCAATTTAGATGGTGACTTTTTTCCTTGTTTGCAGGCAAAGTAGCATACTTAGATGAAGGCTGGTCATTAGCTCTTTATGCTTGCAAGTTTAACTTGTGGTTTACAAGTTCATTTAACAATAAATATTTTACTACAGCAACTAGTTGTTCAGAAGAATTATCACTTTGGAATACCCACTTTCTTAAATTACTAGGAAGCACCATTTTAAACTGGTCTATGGCTAAGATTTTCAAGATGTTACTTATATTGTTTACATGAGGCTCTAGCCAGTAGCATAGCAAGTATGGGACAAGAGGGGCAACTGCCCTAGGCTAAATTGTAGCAAGCAGTTTGCTACAGTTTAAAAGAAAAAAATGACTAAAACCTGAGCACTGTAACACTCTGTGTAGGCAGGGTATAAACTGTAGCAACTATTTACTACATTTGTGGCAAACCATTTGCTACAGTTTAAAAGAAGATTTGTTTTTAATGAACTATGTTGAAGGAGGGTTGGGCAGGGCACAGAAATGGGACCAGAATGGCTGTGGCAGCAGGAGGGTGGGGCATATCATGCATCTCATCTGGCTACCTGGTTGGTGTGTCAGTAGAAGGAATGCCCTTTTCTGGGGGTGGAATAGATTTAACTGTAATAAACAGATTACTTACAGTTTAGCGACTGACTTTCCACAGCGAAGCACTTTTTATTTGCTCTTCACTTGCAGAGCTGAGGGGGTGGGATGCTGGTACACAGTACTGGCCCAGAGCATTAGTTGAATCAGCTTTGCTTCTGGTGCTAGCCACAATTTTAAAACCAAATTTCTGACCTTATCAATCTGTCCAAAAGGAATAATAACAAAAAAACACCACAAACATTGTAAGGGAAATTTGGAGGAACTGAACTCCGAAGAAAAAGCATAACCACACTTTATTTTCTGCTCTCGTCTTCAAGGGACTTCATCAGAATCAGTGCACCATTAACACTTCAACTATATAAAGGTAAAACCATCCAATAAAAATGTTTAATAACTTGAGTCAAACACCCAATAAACAATAAAAATATGTACTAAAAAAATTAAGACATCAATCACATTTTACTAATTTCAATCTTGTATCTTTTAAAAAGAATTTGATATTAATAAAATCAGGATCAGGTAACTTATCTGCCCCAAGCTTAAGTTGCCCTAATGTTTCTTTTTGTTCTGCTTTATTTTTAAAATCTCCCCCTCTCCTATCTAAAGGAACTGATTCTATAACAGTAAAAGGAATTTTTTTTTAAGTCGAACAGATCTGTGAATGTTTGTAAAGAGCATTTGTTTCTTTTTTTTTGGATTTTATTGCATAAAGATGTTCTTTGATTCTCACTTCTAAACTTCTAATAGCTGTGCTTATATAGTTTATTTCTTCCAAATTTCCCTTACAGTGATTGCAGTGTTTTTTGCTATTATTTTTGGTTTGTTATTTTTTTGTTGTTGTCCAAATGGAATGTCCACTTGTAAATCTTAAGGGATTGTGCTTTAAGTGAAGCTTCTACATTGTCTTCAAGACCACTGGCATTTGAGACTCTAGGTGAGATGGGCTATTGTTTCACAATTGTGGAAATTTGTTTTTGCAAGTTAAGCAGTTACTGATTAGTAGCTGCACTCCTTTCTTGAAAGCTAACCAGGTGTTGATCAGTGGCTTAACTTTGCTCTTGAAGGCTGACCTGGGTGCTGCTCAGTGTCTGCATCTCTTTTATGAAGAACTTTCATCAAGCTCACTAAAGCCATATTAGCAATCACTAAGGGTTCTGTGATTTTTTTTGTCTTCACATGATTCTGAAGTTGTAGTTCAGTACAACAGGACTTTGGTAGGACAGGCAAATGCACAACCAGACAACAGCTGCAGGACAACCCTTTTTCACTGCCACAAGAATTCTTGTCAAGAAAACATCCCTGTATCGGTACAAGCATTTAAACATTCTTCAGTTTCTTCAAGCTTTGCAGACACTACATCACAAGTTTCTGCCACTTTAAAAGAAGCATTCATTCTGGAAGTTTACCTGTTTTAAGCAATCTGTCAGTAACTGCTGTTCAAAAAGAACTTGCATTTCTGGGTGGGAACCTCAGGCAGTGCAGTTTTCAGGTAGATATTTAAATGTTGCAGTTTATAAAAATTGTTTTAGGGCAGCTAGAGCTACCATTATACTGTTACAGTTTATAGCAACTCTTTTAAGGCCAGCTAGAGCTACCAGTGCAGTATATTCTAGTGTTTTCAGAAATAAACCAGTCTTTCATAGGCAACTTAGTATTTTAAAAATGTAGGTTTACTTACATGGACAAAAGAAACTGGGAGATAAGTAAAAATACAATTCTGCCATTCATGCACTATGAATATTTTCACAGACAGTTCCTCAGAGTCCAAACATAACATTTTTTTCTCTCAAAGCTGACATATAAATACTAAGTACTGAAGCAGTTCATTTTTAACTTGTAAACATCCTTTTCCACCCACCAGGCAGGATAATCTATCATCTCAGGGAAGTTTTTTACACACACACACACACACACACACACACACACACACACACACACACACACACACACACACACACACACACACACACTGAAAATTATCAGGTAGCCTACTCACTCTTAACTGACACAGTGAAGGCTAACATTTTGTGAAATTGTTTATGTTGACCACTGTTCATGTTTTCCAGCTTGCAACACACTTCCTTCACATTTTTTAAATGATTCTAATTTCCTTGTTAAAAATGAGCCTTGTGTGTTTATCACTTTTTTTTAAACACAAAATGTATTTATAAGTAGCATTTCAGTTCTTTTATAGCAAGGGTTTTACTGGACAAGATGATGGCATCAGGGCAGAGTTATGTTTTTCAGTTTTTAATTTAACAGAGTTTGAATTTACTGATGCTGTAAATGAACATATTTAACTAACTATAGTTTAGAGGATTTAATATATTTTCAAATCACCCTGTATGATATTAGGTATTTGATTTAGAGACAAAAAGGAATGAGAAAGATTGGAAGTACTTACAAGACTGGATGATATAATGAGTCTGCAGCAGCCCACAAAAGATCATAGGAATATGTGTGCAATTCATGAGGTCACCCAGGAAGAACTGAAGATGAAAATAGTCAAGTTAGAAGACAGGTCTCAACATCAAAATGTGCACTTCGCGGAGATGCTGGAGAAGGCAGAAGTAGACAGGTGTTTCAGATTTGTGCAGGACATCATTAGTATATGGACTGCTATACCTGAGGATGAACTGCAGATTGAATGGACGCATGGGGTCTATCTACCACCACCACCAGCAGCACCACAGAAAATGCCACAACCTGTAGTAGTGAAATTTCAAACTTATCAACAAAAGGAACTGGTTCTAATAAGGCTTTGGAGAATAGAAATAAACCTGATATGGCAGCATACATGCGTTGTGGTTGAGAATGACTATGCAGCACTTACTCAGCAAAGAAAAAAAACAGTTATGCATGCCATTAGGGTACTTAGAAGTCTGTGGCATAGATTCTGACTCATATACAGTGATTTTTAAGATATTTTACTCCATGGGTGTTAAAACATACTGGGAGGTGGAAGCAGCATTGGAGGCCTTGAAGAAAGAGCAGGAGAAAGACATTGGATATACCAATAAAGGACACTCATCAGAAAGAACCAAGGACAGATCAGTTAAGGACAAACAAAAGCTTAAATAACTCTTAAAACCCCTTCCAGTTTTCAGCAAAAACCTGAAGTGAAGAAGCAGAGGAAAATGCAGGAATATTTGCAAAGAGTAACAGCAGATGCTAGACAAGTACAGGATATGCTAATATGGGTAGATGGAGAGGCATGATGAACTGTGACCATTATATTCTTGTGTGTGTTTTTCTGCCTTCTCTTTACATCTGTTTCTCATGTGGAATTGCATGGTATTTATATATTTAAACACTGCAGGTGGATGATCTATAAACTATATGTAATACAAAGAATGGCTGTGATGGTAACTGATGTTCAAATAATAGCTAGGTTATGTAGACAGTTGAAACATTTGGACCTGGCATATTCTTTCTAGGCATGTAGATCATTTATGTTTCTGCCTAGTAATCTGTTTTTTAGTTAATATGTTTAAAATGTATTTTCCAGCTGCTAGACAGAGTCTTGGATGGGATAACATTTTTATAGCACAGGTTATATAACTCCTGAGTTTAAAGCAGGCTTCTACTTCGCTTATTTAAATTCAAGCAGTAAAGGCAATAGGGGAAGGAGCTTGTGACAGTATCATTCTGGGTAATAACAGAAATGAGGAGGATATTATTGATGTGACAGGGAAAGAAAAATGAAAAATGTAAAAGGATAGAGGAAAAAAATTAGGAAAAAAAATGTTCAACTACTGCTACACCACATGGACCCTTGGGCTGGAGTCAGTTTGTAGGGTATAACCGCTACAATACACATAAGTTACAGATATCAGAAAGTTATGTGATAGGAAATTTGTAAGAATGTGTAAACTGTGATAGATGGGTTATATATAATGAAGGCAGAAAAACAACTGTGTTGGAAAAGTTAAGTAGGGGTGGAGGTGTGAAATTAAATATGAGAGATCTTGATCGATGAATACCTAACTTGCAATACCAGTCAGTTGCTCGGATGGTATGGGTGCACTTAGTGCCCTCTATGGTTTAAACAGTTACTTGTTGGATATAGTCGGTGTGTTTTCTCTTGGTGAGGGAGGTGGAACAAACAGAGCAGGACAAGAGAAAGAGGCTAGCAAATATAGAAATAGCTGGTTGAAAGGATGAAGGAGAGGGGCAAAATCAGTGGATAAAACAAAATGATGCCATTAAGTCAAGTCAAAATGTAAAGACAATCCCTGGGATTCATGAAGTTTGCGCCAGGTGCAGGCCTAGTGTTGGAGTTCTAACACCAAAGATGGCCGCTGAGCGATTCAGGTATGCGCTGTTTCCACGTGCACTACCTGCATACGCTACGCCCGCACAACTCCCGAGCCTTGTATGCTGATTACCCCATGTGCAGCAGTGTAGCATGCAAATGAAGGTATGTAGCAATTTAGGAAGTGGTGCAGGCGTAGTGTAAGCATGCAGAAATGTAAACCGTAGAAAATGGTTTACATTTTTGCAAAATTAAAATTGGAGCCATGACAGCCGACCAAACACATATATTATATTGTTAATAAATGCTAATGGCTAAATATATAGTCATTGGCATAAAAAATGTACAAAGTATAAAATTAACATTTAATATATATAGTCACACTATCGTGACCTGGAAGCACAGGGCAGTGGTGTGCAAAGGGGATTGCAAGGAATATATAAAAATATAGAATAAAACCGCAATGAAACACATATCATGATTTCCCCATAATAGTCAATGGCAGGCATGCTACACCATACTCATGGTGCAAGAGTTGCTAAGGGGCAGTGACAGTGTTATGCACAGTAGCTAGGAATTAGTAAGCAATTCCATGCAAATGAGAGGAGTAATAGTGAAATGCAGATTCCCCGCTGGTGTAAGGATGCACCTCACAGCGTAGCATTATAACAGCGAGGTGTGCTCTTGAGATAAAGATGACATCAAGAGAGGGGTGTGTCGCCATTGCTGTAAGCACATTGGAGCATTGCTAAACTGGTCTGCCCCTAGCTAGGCAAAGCTGCAGGATAGGGGTGTGTTGAATTGCCCATAGCTATGCTTAGCTGAGAGTATACAAGGTAACCAAGTATGCATGTGAACAGAGATGAAAACACGCGTAAACCTGGTAAACAGGTATGCACGATGCGCACTGCAGCTGAAACAGGAAGGATATAGGAAATAAATAAGGAAATGCTACAGCAGTGAAGTTGGAGTACAAATGACTAATTAACACCTAGGAGCCTACAGTGGGCCATTGACAACAGCTAACAAGGCTGCAAGCAGCTACCTGCAGAACAGGGAAGGTGAGGGGCTGTACTGCAAAGAAAACAGCAAAGTGTCAAAGCAGAACAAAGCCGATATGCAGCATATCAGCTACAAGGCACATTTTGCCATGACTGGGTAGGGAAAGTACAAAACAAGAAAGATGGCAGGTGGATGCATGCCTGATAATGGTAGGGGATCCAGGTCTAAAAGTGAATTCAAGGGCAACAGATTAATCAAGGCAGGCAAGTAGATCTCCACAGTAAAGGCCCCACACTTGCAGTACTCATTGCAAAACCCATAATTAAGACACACAGCAGCTGGAATAACTCATACACACCCACTTACATCAGCAGCATCCATAGCACAATACTAGAAAGTGTGAAGGCACCTCACACATTTGTGTATTCCCATACACTCTGCACCAGTGGTGTATACAGATGGGAAACTTTTATTATGTACATGTTAGGGGCTGCCATAGCTTTGATCCACCAGCATGTGTTGGATACCGAAGGTGGTGTGGAGGATGATGCACATGACCACCTCAGGCACCAGAGGAGGAGGAGAGTGTTCAGACCCAGGGTAACCTACCAGGGGCTACATGATCTGGAGATAGTAGAGCATTACAGGGTGAACAGGGACACCCTACAGCAACTTGTGGAGCTATGCTGGCCATGCCTCTGAGCCAGAACAAACAGAGGGGAACCCATCCCAGTGGATAAGAAGGTATGTGTAAGCCTGAGAATACTAGCTACAGGTACCTTTCAAAGACCAACTGGGGATATCATGGGGATCTCACAGGCATCAGCATCCAGGGTACTACACCAGTTCCTGGATGCCATGTTACCACATGCCAATGCGCACATATACTTCCCCCAAACGCAGGAGGAGTTGGCCAGCAATATGCGTCACTTCCACCATGTGGCAGAGTACCCAGAGGAATTGGGTGCAATAGACTGCACGCACATACACATCAAGTCACCACCCAGTGAGTAGGGTAGGTGCTACATAAACTGCAAGGGATACCCCTCCATCAACTGACAAGTCATGTGCAATGGCCAGGGCATTATCATGGATGTGTGTGCTGGCAGCCCTGGAAGCTATCATGACTCCCACATCTGGCATGCCTCACAGCTGTATCGGTTATTTGCCAGGGGGAACATCCCAAATGGCCACCTGATAGGGGATGCTGGCTATGCACTGGAACTGTGGATGATGACTCCCATCAGAAATGCACACACACCCATGCAGGAACACCATAATGAGGCACATGCACAAACAAGAATCATCATAGAGCGTGTGTTTGGGATGCTGAAATCACGGTTCCATTGCTTGGACATATATGGTGGAGCCTTGCAGTACTCTCCAGGCACATGTGCCCACATCTTCATAGTGTGTGCCATGCTACACAATATGGTCCTGTGGAAACAACTGCAGCAGGGACAGAATGGTGAAGGCCCTCACAGCCCACCACCATTGCCAAGGACCCCACAGGCACAGAGGTACTCAGACCATGAACACCCTGAGCCAGCCCCAGTAGGCAGATGGAGGCATGCCCAGTATGCCCATGCCTTGGCAAAGAGGGAATGTATAGTACACACACTGACAGTGTAGGCACCTAGGGACTGACACCTTTCTCCACCTGCACACACAGTAAATTGTCATGTATAGGCAGTCTACTGTGTGCATCCAACATAGGCAGCCCTCAACTATTGTACACACAACAGCCATTGGCACAAGGTAAGTCAACACCTGAACAGTAAATTAAGCTGTCAGCATATGCAGATACTGTATGTATAGATTCATAGGTAGTTAATTGGCCAACTGCCAGAGGCCATTCATAAGGCCAGCCAAAATGTGTCAGCTTTTGCTACCCCATTGATTCATTAACTGTCCCTCTGTGGAGCAGAGCCAATGGCGGGATCCCTGGAGTGCATCTACTGTTCCCCATCCACCCTTCAAGGATTCTCTTGCAGTGTGTTAGTGAGGGGCTCTGTATAATGTAGTTAGTGGATGTTGTTCCAAAGTATGGGGAGTGTCTGTGACAGGAAGCTGTCCCTTCAGCATCTTCCAGTTATTGTTGTGGCAAGGTTCAGCTCACTACAGTGTGTGGCTCACTGTGACATGGATCACCATAGATGGAACATATGCATCAAGCCTGAGTTCGACATGGCTGTGTTGGCCAGCGGAGATCATCTCTGGGTAAACGAGATGTCACTGAGTAAAGCAGGAGTTTATTCAGTCTGGCTGCATAGACCATATGTTGCAGGCCAGTATTCCCCTTGGTGAGGTACATTTGTGGACCCCCCAGCTGTTGGACGTGTCTTCTGAGGTACATCCCATATGGGTTATTATAGCCTATGATGGGATTGATGAGTGATGAGTAAAGGGGCACTATAACCCCAGTATGTCTAGATGGGAATCCTTTAGTAATCAGATGGCCTACACAGAAAGATGTCCTAACTACTGTGGAGATATGATTGTCAAAGGGGTAATCACTATCTACCTTGGTCCCCAGATACCTCATTACCTTGTCTGTATTAAAGTGGCTGCCACTTATGTGTTAATATGTGGATGCCAATTCCACAATGGAATGACCATGCAGTTAGTGGCACTTGGCTGGAAGCCATGTCATTGGCACCCTGTGACATTGGGATGTCTGTGTCAGCTGGACTATCAGTCATGGCTCCCAGTTCGCAGTCATTGCCAAACATGGTCTGCCATAGACTACCTGTGTTTGCCTGTACCTCTGAGACATATATGCCAAACAGTAGGGCTCCTAGGACTGTGTCCTGTGGGACACAAGTCGTGACTGTTCAAGAGTTGGACCTGGAGACCGCTAAGTCATAATATGTGGGTTCTGTGTGTAATCCCATTGGCAACCCAACCTGTGATGTATGGGTGAATGTACAGGCTGGTGTGTTTATCAATAATACCTGAGTGGGGCATGGTGTCAAAAGCCTTGGTGAGGTCCAGGTAGTATGTGTGAACCACCTCCCCAATTATCTAATGTCTTAGTGACTGTATATAAGACGTCAAACAGGTTCAGTAGGCATGAACTGCAATCAGCCAAGCTGACCTGGGTTGGGTCACGTGTTCGGAGGTTACCAATGTCATTGTTAATGAGTGCCATGAGGATGCGAACCATACCATTACAGACCAGGCTAGTCAGTCTTATGGGGTGGTAGTTACTATGGTCAGTTGTGATTCCACCTTGATGGAGTGGAATAACCATTGCCATGTGCCATTGTATGGGCATGTAGCCTGTGGAGAGGCTAAGGTAGGAATGCTTAATTAGGTGGGGGGCAGGGTGTCTTGTACAGTTTGCAAGATACAGTCTGGGTCAACATCTGCCTCCATTGATGCTGTGTTCTGCTGTTAGAGAGGGCCATTTCCACCTGTGTGTCTCTGATGGTTGGGATACTGTACCTTTTGGGTAGTGTTGTGGGCTCTTTAGGGGGTGAACTATGCACCAAATGTATCTGCAAGGATGTTGGCGATATCAGTAGGGTCAGCATATTTTGTGCTATATTTCACTGGCACAGTGCAAATCTGTGTGTCACCATGTAGAACCTTGACATAGCCAAAGAAGGCTTTGTGGTTATCTTTTGAATCCTTGCGTATTCTCCTGCTGATGTTAGCCTTGGATGATGTCATGAGGGACCTACGTATCATACTAATAGTGGTCACAGATGCCTGCTCTTCGTGGGTTTTGCTGTGTGTCTGGAACGCTGTCCTACTTCTGTAGTATAGCCTGTTTATTGCAGAGGTCCACCAGACCAGTGTCCTTGTCTAGGAGGAGTGAGTCTTGGTTTACCAGTGATGGCACGATCCATACATCCATGTAGGTGCTTATAGACTGCATTTGTAAATCTGTCTGTATCTTGAGCAGTGTTTCCCATTAGCATGGGGGCTGTAAAACCCCCCACCCCTGTCACTAATAGTGTACATTTAGCTGTAGGAAAGGTATACACTGTGGTATCCATGGGTGGGGGAGATGCTTGGGTGTGGAAACAGTGAATAGTTCATGGTCAGATCTAACCAGTGACTGGTTAACCTCCGCTGTGGTGCATCTGCTGCCCATGTTGGTGATGACCACATCTAGTAGTTTCCACCTCACGTTAAGGAGGTTACCACCTGATACAGGGCATATGAGGTGATACATTCCAGGAAGCGCTGGGCCTGGAAGTGAGTACTGGAGTAAGTTTCCCAGTTAATGGTATGGTAGTTGACATCAACCAATGCCTGGGTGCGCGTTAGGACTGTCATGTTCTCCACTGTCTCCAGGTAGGTGGAGTGGAGGTCCTGGGCCATGGAGGGTGATCCGTAGGAGGCTGCATTTCACATTGCACTTGTGGCTGATGTTATCTGCACATGGATGATCACAGAGGTATCATGCTGCCCCACTAAACTGGAGGTGTAGGTATCCCTGATGAATATGGATACAGCCCCTCCATGTCTGTCAGTCTATGTTCTCTGGCTGAAATGTGTGGTATGGGTTGCAGTCTGGTAGTGCTGGTGTGCTCTCAGGAGCCTTAAGACAGATTTCAGTTAATGCACAGATGTTGATGTTGTCCATCCTGAGGAGTGCTGTGAGTGCATGCATGTTGTGATCACAACCCCTGGTGTTGAGTAGCATAATCCTCACTGAATCTGCTATTGTGCTGTTTACTGAGCTGGTATTCACCTTCGAGACCCTCCTAAATAAGGTACCATGGGGGTGCCAATAGCCTTGGCCAATATTCCAAAGCCTAAGGCTGACACATAGGCCGGTATGGTATCATTGCATGCATGTTCCCCATCTGTGCTTGTTTTTCATCTCCCCTGTAGGTAACCTACTGGTAAGCAATAGAAAGCTTTAAACTTATACAAGTCTTCTAGCTTCCAGGATAGGCTTTTGGAGTGACTAAGTATCAGTGTTCTGTATGTTCTTGCTTTACTCAACTGTTTCCTGACTACATGGTGATTTCTCACTGTATATTGTGATCTGAAGGTCTGTTTATTCACATATTATGGCTGTGATGGCCTGCACATTAGAGGTTCACAGATAACCTACTACCTATCTGCCCAAGGGCAATTAGAAGCATAGCTGCAGTGTGTTGACTTTCCCCGCACCATTGATGAAGTAACAGAGCCTCTGTCAAGCATAGCCAATGAAACAATTCCAGGCAGAGTTGCTGGAAGCTGTTGAACACTGGGGTTGTGGAGGGTGATAGGGGCACTTAGTGATCTAAAGAGGACATGTTAATGTGACAATTCAACACCATTCAATTCCCCCAACAGGTCTTGTAGCTATCAAACTGGAC